>NC_028644.1:1002799-1031756 GCF_001406875.1 Solanum pennellii | reverse complement strand
GGGGGGGGGGGGGGGGGACATTGTAGGGCATTTGAACAATTGGCCTTTTTTGACAATACATGCAGACTATTTAAAACCTTCCGCAGACGATTAATATCAAAGTAAAGTTGTAGTTCATCACTCTTTCAAACTGTTGCATGATTTTCATATGAAGGAGTTTAAAAGCATGATGTATTGCATGGAGGAAGATCATGAAAATAGGTAAATACTTAACCCCACATAGTGTTTACACCAAATCAAGATTTTTAACTTTAGCACCTAGAAGTTAAAGTGACCATGGTTTGAGTGATAAATGTGTGTATGAACGATGCTTGTCATGCATTTATTGATTTGGTGTAAACACTATACTGGGTAAATTGATATCCTGAAAAAAATAAAGGGAAGTAATGAAATACTCACGATGGAAATAGGCTACGGGTTTTTTTTCATTGTTGATGAGTTCAAATCTACAGATATCTCCTACTTGGACATCATTTGCTTCTTTGAACTTTTGCCATCCAATGTGAATTCCGATGTGATCATCTGACACTGGCCCTAGTCGGACTGGCCACAATCTCTGTTGTTCATCCATGAGAATCATCTCAAAACGTCTATTCATCCAGCCATTTGATTTAGCAAAAGCTAATGGAATATACTGCTCAAGTTTAATCCCATTGCATAGATCACTATCGTGTCATCACAAAATAATCTTACTGAAGATCTGAACTAAATTGATTCACATTAACATACCAGAAAATGTTTGAAGATGGAATAAGGCTTAATAATAGAAATAAAATAAGGGCTAGCATCATTAGCAGATAGTGAAGCAGGTAATGCTTTCGGAGCAGTCTCGAATGAGGTCTTAATCTTAACGCCTGTTGCTACTCTCAAAATATAACAAGGAAAGATAGAATCAGAGAAACGAAAAGAAAAGAACGTATTAGATACATCAACAAAGGATTTTGCTCTTGAAATCCATACCTTCCGTGGAAACACTTTTAGCATCCAAATTGATCTTCTTTCCTTCGGGCTGACGTGATGCATTTCTTCTCATATCTAGTTTTAAAATTGACACGACAATGTTAGAAAGACACAGAACATGAATATTTAAAACCCAAAAATAAACATCAAGAAAAGTAAATCTTTTTGAGGGGAAAAGAAGAGATGAAATAATTTCATAGGAGCTAATTCAACTCTCAGAAACATAGAGCTTCTTCTCGGGACTGGGGAAGGTCAACTGTAGCTGAAAAAAAGAAAATCCTATCTCATAATATACTACTCAGTTAATTTCTTTGATGAAACCGATATTGTAAGTCTCTCAAAAAGATCTTCTATCAAAAAGATCTTCTACAAAACTCGAAAGCTTTTTTCAGTAACTGGTACCCTCAGGAAAGCAGAAAAGGCTTGTGTAAATACTTTTACTTAAAACTTTCACTAAAAATGATCTAAATAAGACACTTCATAAATAGGAACCTTCCAATATGAGCTCGGGTTTTGTTGAACTTGAGAAAATATAAAGGATATAATGATAAATGAACAAACATGGTGTGGTCCTGTTTCACCAAGACACTATATTTTTCACTAACAAAATTTGTGTCCGGTAATTTGAAATCCAAGACATAGAAACTATGAGGTAATAACAAATCAAAAGAGAATCTTTTTCACTAGTAAGGATCCTTGTTTAAAAAAAGTGAAGTATGATGTTATTGTATTTATGATTTAAAGAAAGAAACGGGTAAGCTAAAAGAGAGGAAAACAGAATTTTTAAAAAGGGATTAGATGAGAAATTTGCCGTGAAACTTCAATATTGGCTTCTCTCCATTGTCAAGTATCTCAAACATTAAGTAATCTCCTTCCTTTAAGCAACTCACAATGCAGAACTTGTGCCATTCGCCAACAATGCAGGTGTTTACCCCACGGGCATATAGCTTAAATGTCCATGACCGGCGCTTGTCTCTTATTGTTATCGTACATGTCCTGTTTTTGAGACCGTTTAACCGTGCAAATGAGACCGGAACTCGCTGAAATAGCTTATATCAGTTTCACAAAAACAGCTCATATGTATGCTTCGCACTCTGAAAATTTATCTCATAATGGAATGAGCTCTCTATTTTTCCTTTTTTCTATTTTTAACAATGGAAGGAAAATTTCGTTTTCGACAACTTACCAGAAAACACTTAGAAAGGTAATATGATTTCATGATACAAACAAAATGAGGGTGAGAGAGAGGATTGTCTTTTGCAGCTTCGATGTTGCAAAAAGCCTCGTGTGATGACATGATGTTGCGCTTTGATTTTTCTGTTACATTTGCTAATTACACAGTCATGTCAGAAATATTAATCGAACGCATACTTACAAACATGAACAAAAGAACATTTGAATAGTTAATTGTAAAGAAAAACATGAGAATAAATTAATTATGACAATTACAATTAAAGTATGAATAGCATCTAAACATGCACCTCATCCTTTGGCTAATTGTTTATCTAAAAAAAAAGAAACAAAAAAAAAAACTGAAACTTTTAGTAAGGATAAACTAATTGTACTTTAATATGTAGCAATTTATCAATATTTTTATGCTATTAACGTTCGTTTCAGTAATTACAATATGAAGGACTACTTGTTGATTCAAAAAAAGAAGTATGTAGAACTACTATTTTAAAGATCTTATTTCCTTTAGAAGATCATAAACTACTACTCATGTCATCGATATATCTGCGGAAAGGTTGAGGAATAAACTGCATCTCTAAAGATTTTTATATAAAATCAAATTTCCAACTGTTCGACTGGGTAAATTAAATTGTACTTACTATGAAGAACATAATTTACAGTTTGAACAATGAAACACAGAAGAATTTAACTGAAGATGTAATAAAGTGTTGTAGTGTGGTGTATACAACAAAGTAAAAAGATTGTTAAAAAATAAGAGGTTGCGTAAACGAGAAAACTTACTATGGAATTCCCATATTGGCATTTTTCCATTAGCAACAACCTTGAATGTTATATGATCTCCCTCCTTTATGTCATTTGCATCACGGAGTTCAGCCCATCTACCTCCAATATAGACTTGAGAATAGGAGGTATATAGCTTTAAACTCCATGACCTTCGTTTTTCATCTCTAATAATCAAGCTACATTTTTTGTTTATGAGACCGTTTGCCCTTGCAAATTTTCCAGGAAGGCGCTGAAATCGTTTTGAACAATTTGCACAGTCATCAAACATACAATTAAGCTTCATATTTTTCACAGTTAATACCACCAATAAACAAAGAGGGGAAGCTAAGAATATGGTACACACGTATCCTTAAGCCTATATAGATTCTTGAAAGGTATTTTGAGACTTACAAAGTAACATTTTGAAAGGCAATAGCCTCTAACTTTGCATACAACATGAGATTGGTTGCGAGTAGTAGCTTCTGCACGGGGAAAAAGCCTTACATTGTTAATTGTAGACAAATCCAAATCCAGAAAATAAAATGTGACAAAATGATTACAATCAGAACACAAACAATCTAACACATGTCATCATGCAAGTTCACGGGAACCCAACAACTTCTGCACAGACATTGCATATCTATTAACAAATCAGCTAAATATCTTTAACAATCGCATTGTGAACCCATTTATTACTGTTTTATCAACTTGGAACCATTGAAAAACCCACAAACTTCAACCTCTGCATCCACCGCCCTTTCGCTAATTTTTAATATAAACAATTTGAAACTTATGCTAAGACCTAATTTAACATAGTATCAACTCGAAGGGTTGATAAATGGAATGTACGGGTGATGCTCTTCCGTTTGAGCTAGCTTTTAAACCCAAAACCTAATTTAACTAGCAAATTCATCAAGTATAAACTAATGTACTCTAAAAAATCTTACCTTTATACTCAAATTCCTTTGAAATTTCCTCAACAGTCTGGGCTCTTCCTCCTCCTCCTTCTTCCTGCAGATACTCTGCATATTCTCTATCACATTGACTTGAATCAAATACATAAACCTCAAATTCCATATTTCCTTCATGTCTAAACACCAACAAATCTCCCAATTGCAAATCATTCTCCTCCACAAATTTTCCCCAATTACTCTCTTCAAATCGATGTTCATTCAGCTTAATCCGCCATTTCTTACCACCCCTTTTCAGTACAGCACGTTTAATATGCTCATATCCCTTCAAATACTTCAGAAAACCTATAGGAATTTTCTACAAAATCATGTATAATTAGGGTAACATTGTCTCAAAATGACATGAAATTAGTTGAAAGCATTAGTAGTACAAAAATACTTACAATTCCATTTTTGAAGCCTGGAAGAATTGGTTTGAAAAAGTGAGGTTTCTTTGAAGGTATTTTCATGGAGTTTTCACTTTCTTCTTTACACATAAAGGTTTGTTTGGTTGTAATGAAAATGTTTCTCTATGAACATATTTCCTTTTTAAGTTTTTTTTCTTTACGAGTAGACGAAAAGGGTAATGTTCTTTTATAAACTCTTGAACGAAAAAAGAGATAGAGATATGTTAGGGATTCGGAGCATTAAAAGAGGCGTTATGATTTTGAGTATTGTAAGTATATAAAAGTTGATGAGATTAAATATGTTATTTGTACGATGCTAAGGAAAATAGCAATCAGGTCAAACTAGATTTTGATGAAATTTTGAAAGAGCGTAAGCTAATAATTTGGTGATATACCTATGTATTACAAGTAGCACAAGTATGAAGTGGATAACTAGATTGTTTAATGTCATTTTTAAGATAGTAAAAATGTACGAGGAACGAAGGTGGAGTACAATGATTCTATTGAATAAGAACAAGGTGATATTAGGAGTTGCAACAACTAAAGAGGTATCAAGCTGCTAAAACGTTTGATTTGCAAGGCGAAAACATAAACTATTACTCCTTTTTTTTTAATTTGTTTGTCTAATTTAACTTAACATAGAGTTAAAAGAAAGTATAAAAGACTTTTGAATATTGTGATCTAAAACTAATGACACGTAGAATGTACCAATATCCTTTAACCTTAGTCTTAAATATGTCATGTAAAAAATTAGAATTAGTGATATACCATGAAGGAAAAAAAATATGACACACAAATTGAAACGAAGAGCGTATAAAGAATGAGAAGTTGTAATGTCAAATCTCTCAAAAAAAAATAAAATAACCGTCCATATGCACTCTTACATGGAATAATGCCAACAAAAACATGTTTGGCTTTTGAAGAACAACAATCAAAGTACATTTTCTTTAGATTAGCCAACATGTAATAAATCCAAAAAAAAAAACCCATCATATTCTTCAGTATTCCTTGTGGTTTTCTCTCATGCTTTTTCATCCTTCACAGCATATTTACCTGCAAAAATATATTTTTAGCATAACATAAGACTCCCTTTGCTATGTAAAACCTTTCGAGATTCGTACAAAGGGAAGTAAAGAAGTAACTCACAAGGGAAATACACTACATGTATTGTTCTGTCGTCGATGAGTTCAAACTTGTAAGTATCTCCAACTTGGACACCATTTACTTTCATGAACTTTTGAAATCCCTTGGTAATTACAAAGCGATCCACCCTTTGAGTTAGCTGAACTGGCCATGATCTCTGTTTCTCATCTGTGAGAATTATCTTACGTCGATTCATCAAGCCAGTTGATTTTATAAATGCCATTGGGAGATACTGTATGTGTATCAATACAAAAAAAGAGAAGTTACTACCCAAGACCTTAACTATTAAGGAGTCGTTTGGTAGTTGGTTTGAATCATGCATGTATTAGTTAAGTCATATTCTATACCCCGTATAAGCTAATGCACAATTTCTGTAATAACTTACAGAAATTGTTGTGTAACTTATGCAGACATGAATACATGAATAAGTTGTCTCTTTACTAGCTACCAAACGACCACTAAAGGCTTAATAAAAGTTAATTTGAATTGCTAACCAAAACGGATCTGCTGATGGTATTAGACTTGATAGTAGCAATAAAATGAGGGTTCGTGTTAGCAGATGTTGGAGTAGGTAGTTGTGCTTTTGGAGCAGGCACATCCGAGGGCTCAATCCTGAGACCTGTTCTTCATTCAAAATAGATGCATGAAAAAGAAATACGAGTTTTTTGTTACAACTAAAGTCACTGCAAAAACTACCAAAAGAAGTCACATAATCAAGGGTATGCTCTTGTAATCCAAACCTCGAGTATGAACTCTTTTAACATCCAAATTAGGCTTCTTTTGTTCGCGCTGAAGTGATGCATTTGCTCTCAAATCTAGTTTTTAAATTGAAAAAACATTATTAACTGAAATCAAAAATGAATTTGAATCCAAAAATAGAACATTAAACTGAAGTAAAAAAACTATAAGGATGCAAGGGTAGGAAGAAAGAAACATGTCAGTTCATTGTAACTATGATTTATAAGAAAGAAGTAGATAAATCAAGGGAAAAAGTGGATGAAATATAAGAGAAAGGGGCTTAGATGAGAAACTTGCCGTGAAATTTCAATACGAGTCCCTCTTCCTTGGAAAACATCTCAAACATTACGCGATCTCCTTCCTTTAAGAAATTAGCAGAGCAAAATTCATGCCATATGCCTCCAATGAAAATGTTGTGTGCAGTAACATACAGCTTAAACATCCATGACCTTTGCTGCTCATCTCTTATCTTTACCCTACATTTCCTGTCGAGGCCATTTTCCCGTGCAAATAGTGTTGGAACATGCTGAAACAGTTCATGACCAGTTGCATGTAAATAGCTCATACATATGCTTCAACACTTCCAAATTATTAAAGAAACAAATACTTAGTTCTCATAACGAAATGAGTTCATCTTCTTCTTTTTTTAATAGTAACAACAGAAGTAGAATCAAATTTCAACTTACCAGCAAATACTTTGAAATGCAACTGCCTGTGATGGTACAAATGAAATGAGGGCGAGACCAAGGCATGTCCTTAGCAGCTTCTACATCAGGTAAATCCTTGTTTGATGACATAACGCAAGGCTTTGGCTTTTCGGTAGCATTTTCTAATTACACAAAAGGTCGTCTCAGTATTTGAAGAAAGCACTTTATGACCAAAGAACATATCAATAGCTCAACAAGATAGAACCATTCTGAAGATAAGTTTCCTACATGAAGTCTAAGAAGCTGATTAATCTACTAATTTCACATATCAGTTTTGTATTCTCATTCACATATCATGTTGCTGTATATACATTTACTCCTCTTGCAAACTGAATGGGAGGCTGGCACATTCAGTCTGACAGGTAAAATCTGGAAACATGATGAAGTAAGTGGCTTTGTTAGGATGTCTGCAACATTGCCTTTGGCTTACTAGGTTTATATTAGTGTTTCTGGATAGTTGTGTTATGATGTCTTGTCGGGACTTATTTGGTTATTTACGCCACTCGAAGGTTAGGTTAATACGAGCACAGCAATGGGCAGAGCAGTGTGCTTGGATTTGAATATGGATTCATCTATCAACAAGAAAATGGAACTCCAACTTGGTTCTCAGAGGAAAATGAAGACAAGGGATGCCCTTCTTTTCTAGATCTTCGAACATATTCTATTAAAGCCATATAATGACTCATTTCATGAAACATGTTGTATTTTTCTTCAGAGACTTACAAAATAATATTAATGAAGGCAAAGCTCTCTTCTCACAACAAGGAGAAGTATCTAATCAGTTCCTGAAGATATTTGGAGCGCTCGCGTGAAATTAATGAGTTTTGAAACTTGCCACGAAACATATATAAGTAAGGCAATATGGTCCAATGACAAAAAGGCTTGTGAGTAGCACTGTAGCAGCTTCTGCATGGGAAGAATTAGCCTTGTGTGACAACTCAATACCGGGGCTAAGTTATTCTCTTCCATTGTCAGTAAATTATATTTCTGATATTACTCAATGAAGTGATAAAAAGTCTTCTAAAAGTTTAGCAAGATACTTTCTAAAAAGCTGCCCAAAGTTCGCATACATCCCCCACCCCACACCCCGACCCTAATTGTGGGACTATACTGGGTATGTTGTTGAGTCTGTGTACACCCCCTGACCCTACTTGTGGGACTATACAGGGTAGTTGTTGTTGTATTTCTTTTTAAGCAACATTCTTCCATCATAGACTCATTAAAACCAAGGGCACTAAAAAGAACAATGAAATGAAGGCATGGTAGCAGAAGGAAAAGAAAAGAAGCAGAACCGCGAAAGTAAGATCCAAAGCACAACGCTATGCCAGATAAGCAGAGGAGCCAGGGCAACCAGTAGCAGAACCGCGGACCTAAAAGAGGCAAAAGCAGAACAGTTTGTGGCTCTGGTTCTGTTAACAGAACACGCATAGACTTGAAAATTTTTGGAGGAGCGGAGACAAAAGGACAAGTAAATGTAGATGAAGCGCACACACACAAGATAAGACTACTCAGTTAGGAACTGTATATGTTGGGTGTGTCGTATGGGAGAGGATCCAAGGTTGGAGTTCAACGATAATTCAGAGCAGCAAAAGGATAAAATGACTACTTTTTTGTGTGGTCTCTAAAAATACATCTTGTACAGGTTCTTTTTTCTTATTTGTTTGGTTGTCTAAAGTGTGTAATACAGTCTACATGCCTATATATTTTTCACTTAATAGAAACAGGAAATGGTGGCGTAAAATACTATCTCGATTTGTATTTCATCTCACTTCAATAAACATACTAGTGCCTATGACAACAAAAAAGATCATCAACGAAATAAGAGGCTGGTAATATGAGAAAACTTACCCTGAAACTTCCTCATTGGAGTTTTTGCATCAGTAACAACATGAAATTTCCATATAGGTGTCTCTCCATCAGTAACAATCTCGAACATAATACGATCTCCCTCCTTAAAGCAACAATCAGCACTAAATTTACGCCATCCACCTCCAATATAGGTTTGAGTTTGACAAGAATGTAGCTTTACATTCCACGACCTTTGCTTTTCATCTCTTATAAGCAAATCATACTTCTTATTCGTGACATGACCGTTTGCAAATGCAGCATGCTTAGGAATGCGCTGACATGGTGTATAACAATTTGCACACATCATTAAACAGTTCATAATCTTCATAGTCTCACTTAACAGAGACAAAAAGTTAACAAAAATGGTGGACATGCTTCCTTCAGCCTGAAGATTCTTGAAGAGTTCACGTGAAATTCATGAGTTTTGAGACTTACCAAGTAACCATATGAAAAGCAACATGCGGTAATATTGCATATAAAACGAGAATGGCCAAAAGACTTGTCGGTAGAAGCTTCAGAATGGGAAGAAGCCTCATCTGACGACTCAATGCTGGAGCTCGATTTTTCTGTTACATCATCAGTAAATCAAATTTCTTAAAAGGGATTAAATGGTACAAGGATGATGAGGATCAATATAGCCAACTTAACTTATTTGAGATTGAAGCGTAGTTGCTTGCATTTATCATGATATTAAATTATCTCTACTCTAATTTTTTTGTCTTAAAACAGAAGTTTAGCACGCGGAATAGAGCAGAAATAGGCCTTAAATAACTTCACCTTTGAATTCAAAATCCATGGAAGTCTCTTCAGTAGTATGAACTACTTCTTCTACTTCCTCTTCTTCTTCGTCATCATCATCGTCTCCTTTT
The DNA here is from genome assembly GCF_001406875.1 of Solanum pennellii. Classification (NCBI taxonomy): domain Eukaryota; kingdom Viridiplantae; phylum Streptophyta; class Magnoliopsida; order Solanales; family Solanaceae; genus Solanum; species Solanum pennellii. The sequence goes on along the minus strand of NC_028644.1, from coordinate 1,022,181 downwards.
TCTTCTTCTTCTTCTTGTTGTTGTTTTTGTTCTTGTTCTACTTGCAAATACTCTACATATTCTCTGCCACAATGAGTTGAATCAAATATGGAAACATCAAACTCCATATCTCCTTCATGTCTGAAAATCAACAAATATCCCAACTGTAAATCATGATCCTCGACAAACTTTCTCCAGCCTTCTTTGAATATCCGGCCATTCACTTTCACCAGCCACTTTTTACCAGCACTTTTCAGTAATGCATGTTTAATATAATCCTGTCCCCTTAAATACTTCATGAAACCTATAGGAATATTCTGCAATGCAACAATATGTATAATCAGAATAAGCCCCAATATGATATCATCCTTTTTTATTAGCCAGAAATTTTAAATGGAAGTGTAGAAGACACTACACTTATAACTGTCTCCTTCCCAAACCAGTTGAAATCGACTATATGAATTGTCACTTATTCATTTTAGCGTGTTTCATATCATTGTACAACAAAACATATTCATTGTAATCCCGCAAGTGGATCTCGGGGATAATAGAGTGTAAGAAGACCTCACAACTCAAGGAAGAAAAAGGTCAAAACAGGTCGGAAAACCAAAATGGAAGTTAAAGGACACTACACTTATAACTATGTATCCGTCCCAAACATGTTAAGATCGACTATATGAATTCTCACTTATTCATTTTAGCTCATTTCATATCATTGTACAACAATATATTCATTATAATTTCACTAGTGGATTCCGGGAATGATAGAATGTACGCAGACCTCACAACTCAAGGAAAAAAAGGGTCAAAACAGGTCAGAAAAAGAAAATGAAAGTTAAAAGACACTACACTTATAACTTATCCGTCCCAAATAAGTTGAGATCAACTATACGGATTCTCATTAATTCATTTTAGCTCATTTCATATCATCGTACAACAACATATTCATTGTAATCCCACAAGTGGTTTCCGAGGATGGTAGAATGTACACAGACCTCACAGCTCAAGAACAAAAAAATATCAAAACAGGTTTTTTTTTAAAAAAAAGAAAGCTAAAAGACACTACATTTATAAGTTATAACTATGCCTCCGTCCCAAACAAGTTCAGATCGACTATATGAATTCCCACTTATTCATTTAAGCTCATTTCACATCATCGTACAATAAAATATTCATTGTAATCCAACAAATGAATTCCGAAAATAATAGTGTACACAGACTAGGAGTGGCAAAACCAACACGCCCAACCCGACCCAACCCATTTAGGTTTGGGTTGGTTATTGACCCGTTTAGCTCAACCCATCGCTATGTAACCCAAATTTGATTTTTGAAAAAAAACTTAACTAAAACAAAATAATACTACTATCTAAACAACGAAAATGCACAAGTAACCCTAGACTGTGACCGAAATATTTGAGAAACACACTTTTAACTAGATTAAAGTTTTATATTACAAAGCATTTCGAGAAAGAAAAAAAAAAAAAACAAGAAAGAAGAAAGTATTACTTACAAGTCCATCCTTGAACCCTGTCAAAATAGGTTTAAAAAAATGAGGTTTCATTGAAGGAATTTTCATGGAATCCAAAAAATTGATGTAATTTTAGAGTAGAGAAAAGATGATTTTTCTTTTGGTTTTCCCATATTTACATATAAACCGAAAATTTTTGAAAGTTTTAACAAAATGGAACGAAAAACTTCGGCTTTTTCATATCAGAACTGTCTCTGTAAGCAAATACTGCTAAAACGAAGGAAAAATATCGTCTCTCTTTTCAAAAATGCTTCACTCTACTTGTAACTTGTACTACTGACTACAATACCATTAATAAATCGAAAATCGTCAAAAATTATTCTTAAATTATATTTCGGCTTAAAATTTTTCTTTTCGTTGAATTATTGAGCCACACCGGATCACAGAGGCGGATTATCTTGTATGGACAGAAAATTATATTATTTATACGTATATATAGTAAATGTCGAACCCCCTTCGATTATCTATTTTTATAGATTTTGAATCCCCTTATTGAAAATTCTGGGTATGCGGCTATACAGAAGTGTTCAAGTGTGTTAAATGCCACATGTAATCGTACTTTTATTCTTATACAGTCTTGATTTTACTTTCTATCACAAAATTGTTTTTATGATGTTTCAGTCATTGCATTTTTTTTTTTGTTTATGTTTTCGTAATAATTGTTATATTATATTATATTCTCTTCACTGATATTTTTCTTTTTCATATTTACTCTGACTTGCTATACTCGACTCATGTTGAAGGTCTTTTGAATTGAGATAAGGTTTATGCACACCCTAAACTGCCTAGACGAATTTGATGAGATATGTTATTGTTATAAAAGAAATAACTATAAAATTAGACAACAAATTTTAACGTTTGGGCTGAATTGATTAATGTAACGTTTGAGTTAAATTGATAAAGGAAAAATTACATAAATTAATACATTTTAAAAAATAATTACTGATTTTAGCGATACTTTTTGTTTATTACCATTTATAGCAATGCTTTGTTAAATTTGTAATATGTATTAAAAGTGAATTATGTATGCAATATATATGAATTATAATTGTTTTTTGAAATATATTATGTTTGTTTGGTAAAAAAATTGTCACATTGTATTATAAGTGTATTAAAATGTGTGATAAATATATTATTCATCATTAAAATTTGTATTATATGTGAATAATAAATTGTTCTTTGTAATATGTATTAAACTTGTAGTATAAATGAATTAAAAGTGATCAAGTGAGGTAAAAATATTATTGCTATAAATGGTAAATATTTTTTTATCATAGTATATTTATGTAAGTTTCCCATTGATAAATGTAAATCTACTTTGCTTTGTCAGCAAGTTTTGTCTAAAAATATGTTATTCATCCGGTTAATAAGATATTGATACTTTTTTAAAAAAAAATTGTCTTTAAATTTCGATTCTCTTATTTAATTTAGTATTTAGAGTTAGAGGTTTTTACATGCATCTTCAGTAATCTCGAGCATGAAATTCAATCGACATATTTCTATATATCATTATGAGGCTATATGATATTGATTTTCTTCACGTATTTATTGCTAAATGATAATTGTGTTTTTTTTTTTTTTCGAATTTAATTCTATCAGCAAATAAATAATTAAAGCAATGAATTACCGTAAACACCCAATACAAGTTCAAATTCTAAATGATATCTCTGTATTATGACAACAAATATTTTTTCAAGTGATATAGATTTTAAAATACATTTTTTTTAATTTATAATTTTGCTACACAAATTTTACAATGAAAACTGGAAAAATATATGCCAAGCATGTTCCATATATATATATATATATATATATATCAATGAATATGATGTCAAATACCACTCGTAATTTTGTCTCTATTTTTATCAGAAACAGGTATTATCTTATTCTGAAGAAAAATATGATGCATACTTCTTACTACATAATTTGCAAATTATAGGATTTATCAGTGCAATTACTTCTCTCTCATGGTTTGTGCTTTTTATTTTTCCTCTTTAAACTTGTAGTTTCCGAATTCCGAATATGGATAAACTTATTGATTCCATATTATATGTGCCCCTCATTTGGTGTTTCTTGATGTACACACATTGTAGGAAAAATGCACAAGTACCCCCCAATCTATGCTTGAAATCTCAAAGACACATTTATACTATACTAAGGTCCTATTGCCCCCTGAACTTATTTTATAAATATTTTTCTAACCCTTTTCGGCCTACATGCACTAGTTTGAAAAAAAATGTTAACACGCTCTAGGCCCATAAGATAGTGTCACGTAGGCCGAAAAAAGGGTAGAAAATTATTTATAAAATAAGTTTAGGGGGGTAATAAGACCTTAGTATAATATAAGTGTGCCTCTGGGATTTCGGGCATAGGTTGGAGGTACTTGTGCATTTCCCCCACATTAAAAAAATTTTTACTCACGTCAAATGATTTGCATAATTTTTTTTATTATTCTAGCGAATCTATAAAAATTCACATAGAACACACATGCAACACACATATGTATATATGGAAAATGCACAAATACTCTCCTAGACTATGACCGAAATGCTAGAAACACACCTTAACTAAATTAAGGTTCTATTACCCTCCCTTGAACTTTTTTTTTTGTAATTTTGTACACCTTTTATCTTACGTGGCACACTCCTTGACTCCATGTCATCTTAAAATATTATAAATTTAGTTCTAGAATTATAGAATATTATATAAAAACAATTTATTTGTAAATATATAGAGACTTATTTGACAATTATTATTTACATGTTAGCCCTTGAATAAATAGTATAAAGACTAAACATTTATTTGTAAAATCATCAAACAAGAACCAAAGCTTTTTGAAGTTATTATGTGTTTTGTCCCTATTTTCTAAAGCATCATTTTATACAACTTTGTTTATCAAATTTAATGGTTGAATTATTAACCGTTAGATTCGGCCGAGTTGAAATATGGAGATACGATTCTGGGCATAATTTGTATATAATCTATATATATCGACTAAAAAAAGTTGATAATGAATCCAGCGGGCTACTTGTGTAAAAGAAAAAAGGGTCTGATATACCCCTCAACTTTGTCATTTAGAGCTGATATACCCCTTGTTATGAAAGTGACTCATATATACCCCTACTTATAAACAAATGGCTCACATATACCCTTTTCCTCTAACGGAAATGAAAAAAAAAGATAATTTTAATCTAAATATTTATTATTTTTTTCTAAAAATTATAATCCTATATGCGTAAATTTAATCCTCGCCAAACATTTTTTTTTGTTTCAATGACTAATTTATAATTATTATTTTTGATAATCAAATTTATTTATGTTTCACTAATATTCTTGTAAAACTTATTGTAGATGACCAAATTTTTTCTCCGAATACGAAATTAAATTACAATACACACAAAAAAATAGTTTAAATTTTCTTTCTTTGAACTAAGGAATGAAAGAGGAAAAAAACAAAATAAGAATAAGAAACTTAAATAATTATAATAAAAGAAGTCAAAAAATAATTTATGAATGAAAAAAATTAAAATATACCTTGAACTTTGATAGAATAATCATATGTACCCCTAAATAATTGTTTTTAAAAAAATTAGAAGTAATAAATATAAATTTAAAACTAATTTTTTAACTTCCGTTAAATGAAGGGTATATGTGAGCCATTTTGTAACGGCAGGTGTATATGTGAGCCGTTTGTATAATGGTAAGGGCATATATGAGCCACTTTTATAACGAGGAGTATATCAGCTCCAAATGACAAAGTTTAGGTGTATATCAGACCCTTTTCTCAAGAAAAAGAAAAGTATATTTTTCTATGCTAGTTTTCCTTGTATATCACTAACTGCTTATTTATATTTGTCAATGACTTCTCTGATGCTTCTTCATCATTCCTAGAATATTTACCTGCAAAATTTTGTAAAAACATACACTAAATAATCATTGAAATAGAGTTGCATAATATTTTCGACAAGGAAGAATACCTCGAGACCATTAAGGTAGATAATTCCAGAAAACCTGAACGTCGTTTCAGTTTCACAACTGTTTTTATGAAATCGCAGCTAACATATCGACTATCAAACTTTTTCAATAGAGTTGCATAACATGTATAAGTTGGAGGAACATAATGAAAAGATGGGAAGTATATACTCACAATGGAAATATGCTATAGGTATCGTGCCATTGTCGATGAGTTCAAACTTATAAGTATCTCCGATTTGGACACCATTTGCTTCTCTGAACTGTCGCCATCCCTTGGTAATTGCAGTGTGATGTCCCATTGGTGCTAGCAGTACTGACCATGATCTCTGTTTCTCATCTCGCAGAATCATCTTACAACGTCTATTAACCAAGCTATTTGATTTTGCAAAAGCCGATGGAAGATACTGCTCAAGTTTTATCCCAATCAATGGCGCGTTATAACAAAAAGGAAGAAGAGGAGAGTAACTACTACAGAAGATCTTAGCTAATGAGGGCTTAACTAAAGTTAATACAAATTACTTACGATAAAAGGACTGTTGATGCAATAGGGATTGATAGTAGAAACAAATTGAGTGCGTCCGCGTTAACACATGTTGAAGCAGGTACATCTGCTTCATTACTTCGGGCTGAAACTCTTCTAACGTCCAAATTAGGCTTCTTTTCATCTGGCTGAACTGATGCATCTGCTCTCGTACCTAGTTTTTAAATTGAATGTTTTTAGTCAGAACTGAAATGAAAGACGAATTCTAAACCATAAGCAGTTTTTTGTGTAGTAAAACAACTTTTAAGTCTAGAAGTTCATATAGTACCAATTTCCAGCTCTATTAGACTATCAGTCAGAACAAGAACGTGTATAAGTTGGAGGAACGTAATGTAAAGAAAGTAAACATATACTCACGATGAAAATACGCTACAGGTGTTGTGCCATTGTGAATGAGTTCAAACTTATAAGTATCTCCTACTTGGACATCATTTGCTTCTCTGAACTGTCGCCATCCCTTGGTAATTGCAAAACGAGGTCCAACTTCTCCTAGTTGCACTGACCATGATCGTTGTTTCTCATCCTTGAGAATCATCTTACAACGTCTCATCAAGCCATTTGGTCTTGCAAAAGCCAATGGAAGATACTGCTCGAGTTTATCCAAATAATGTAGATCAATTCCATGTTGCCACAATTCACACAAAAAGAAGTATATCGAATATTAAGGGCTTAACTCAAATTACTTACGAAAAGAGCTCTGATGATGGCATAAGGATGGATAATCGAAACAAATTGACTGTTGGCATTGGCAGATGGTGAAGCAGGTACAATTGCTACTTCCTTTCGGGATGAAACTTTTTCAGCATCCAAATTAGGCTTCTTCACTTCGAGTTGAAGTGATGCGTTTGTTCTCAAATCTAGTTTTAAGTTGAAAATAATAACGTCAGAACTGAAGTATAACTAAAGATGAATCTAAAACCAAACGTTAAGTTTAAGTGGAAAACGGATGAAATTTAAGAGAAGAGGCTCAGATGAGAAACTTGCCGTAGAATCTCAATACAGGATTCATTCCATTATCAAGTATCGCGAGCATTATCTGATCTCCTTTCTTCAAGCAATTTGCAATGCAGAATTCACGCCATTTGCCTTTAATGTAGGTGTGCGCACCAGACGAATACAGTGCAAATGTCAAAGACCTTTGCTCATCCCTTATCGTTATAGTACATCTCCTATTCATGAGACTGTTATCCCGTGCAAATTGGACAGGAAGTTGCTGAAACAGTTTTCAAACCAATAGCACAAAAACAGTAGTTCATAACATAATGATTTTCGTTTTTTCCCTTTTACTTAGTAGAATTTAGTTTCGAAACTTACTACATGGTCCCTTGTAAGGCAATAAGGTGTGACAGTAAAAATGAAATGAGGGCGATCGAGAGGCATGTTCTCTGCAGCTTCTACTTTGGGGATAATCTCATTCGACTTGACGTTGAGCTTTGTCTTTTCAGTTGTTTTTGCCAGTAATAACAAAAAAATACATATAAACGATATGACAAAGAAGAGTTATGAATAGTTTAACATGATCAAACATTTGTCGTAGGCAATCTTTCCTGCTATGTACAGCATAGTAAAACTACTTCTCGACAGGAAACCTTGTAAAGACTGTATTAACGTCTAGCCTATTATCCGAGTCTATGTACCAAAGGATGTAGCTTAGTGGCCAATGAAGCAGGATGAGCTTAGGTTCAAATCCCGGTTGAACGCAAAAAAGAAAGAAACTAGTCATGATTTTTTTCCCATTTACCTAAGTCTTGATGAGCAGAGTTACTTGGTATCTAGTGAAATAGTTGAGGTGCGGAATAACAGGGCCTGAACACCACCGTCACAAAAGGAAAATAGGTGAGAAAACTATTAACTCTCGAGAAATATTCAGGAAAAATGAGATATATATAGATACCTCACGTCTAACTACATAACTACACAGCATCAAACAAGTGCTCTCATGCTATATACAAAATTCGAAGTGGAATTGTCAAGCTCATTCAAGAGGACATACGATTTCACCCACGTAGGACCATTATGATCGGAAATACTTACTCAAAGTCAACAAGGCGAATATGATTCATATATATAGAGAGGCAAATGAATGTTCAGATCACAGACATGAAAGGGAAGACGCGATCAATGACATGGACTTATGAACGATTTGAAGTAGTTCAAAATTTTTCGATGTATAATTGAAATAAAAAACACACACAAGAGAGCTGAAACAGAGAACAAATACCAAACCTTGTGATATAATTTTCTTGCAGGTATGATTGATTTCCTCTCCTCCTTTCGGAGTCTGTTCGTATACTCTCTCAAAGTGATTTGAATCAAAGATGGAAACTTCAAACTCGAAATCTCCTTCATGTCTGAATATCAAGCAATCTCCCAACTGTAAATCGTTTTCTTTTGCGAATATAGCCCAACCCTCATCTAATAATCGTCCGTTCACTTTTACCTGCCACTTCTTACCAGACTTTCTCAATATTGCATGTTCTTGATTACATCCTTTCAAATGCTTGCAAAAAGCTACAGGTATTTTCTGCAAGATATATATCGTTCTATAAGTACTTAAAAACCTATGTTGCTCGGACTCTTGAAAAAGTGTCATCAGGTACGTGTCAGATCCTTCAAAAATAAGCGCATTTTAGGAGGATCCGACATGGCTGCAACAACATTTTTTGGAGAGTTCGAGCAACTTAGCTTAAAACACTCCAATCCACTAAATATAAAGATTATTGCAATTGAAAAATCATCAATAATCCTTAATAGATTCAAAAAATTTCTCTGGCATTGGGATTCGTAACGTGTAAGACTCATATATACAATGGATTTCTAAGGGTTCAAAATTCAGACTAGAGTCAAGATTTCAACTTTACGAGTATTGAATTTAAAACAACGAGTTCAAGTAGTACTAATAACCATATTCTAAATTTAGTATACAAATATACTGTTTGAGCAAAATCTACTCTTTTTAACGAATTTTACATACACCCTTACCAACTCAAGAATAGATTTTCCAAAAATATTAAAAATTAATCCTTTATTCCAAAATTCCCAGCCATTAAAAAAACTTAAACAAAATTATTCGATAATTTCTCGTATGGTAACTCAATTAACAATTATTATCCAAGAAAGGTCGAATTTTTTCTTGATTCCAATTTTTTTCGACAATTAAGGTGAACTCAAATATCTAAGAAATCAATACTTTTTTTTTTGTTATAATAATAACAACATATAAAAGACTTTCGCGCTATTCCGCGGAGATACAGATATTATTTTCGATAATAACAAAAAAACATAATAAAAAAAACTCACAATTCCATGCTTGAAATTTGGCAAAATAGGTTTAAAGAAGTGAGGCTTCTTTGGAGCAAATTTCATAGCGCTCTTCGATGATTTTTTCTTGATAGAAGTAAATTTATATGTTTTATTGATTTATTAAGTATTTTTTTGACTTAAATGATAATGAGAACTAAATAAGTTAATTTTTTTTCTTTATTTGATTAAGTATTTTATTATTTTATTCCTTAATAACTAAATAAACTATATAAAATGTAAACCCTACATGTATGCTTCAATTTCAAATGTTATATCAAAATCTAACCTTAATTAATTTGGTTTTGATTTATACCATTATAGTTTATAGCACCATATTTCGTTATTCTTTAAACCATAATGATATTCTAATGCTCATATTTTTTAACTAAAAATTTCGATTCGGAATCATTTTTAAATTTTCAAACTATATCCATCGAAAATACTTGTTTTGCGTTTCTGATTAAAGAATCTCTTTCTAATTGCTCTGAAACGATAAAAATATTCCCCGAAAGAAAGACGGAATTTGGGAATGTGGTATAACAATGGTAAGTTTTTGGAGGCCAAAAATAATAATTGAATTGCATAGCAGGCTACCAAAGAAAAAACTTACCCGCACCGGGTGTTTACATCAAACCAACGCTATTTTCATTATTACGTGATCTAATGAAGTAAAATGAACTCAAAATGACATGCATATATTGGCTTGGTGTAAACACTCGGTGCGGATACGTTTTACTGCGCTACCAAAATATGGTCATTCTGTAGTTCTCCATTGACAAAAAAGCAACAGGTCCAAATTCAAAACATAACAAACATTTTTTTATACTGTAAACTACATATTGCTAAAAGCAATATAGCTTAGTGAAATATCTCATGATTTAACAGAAAATCGAGTACATGATTATCGTCTCACTCTACTGAAAAATACCTTATGACAAACATGGTATTATCCACAGTGGCAGCGAGAATGCAGAGTCGGATACATCTTGCTGAAGAAGAGGTTGTACCCTGAGACTCTGAACGCGGTAAATACCCATATCGTAGCCATGTACTGCACTGTAATGGACTCCAGAGAAGTCATCTGTGAAGTATATGCAGTTGCTCTCACATTCTGGGTATGTAGAGGATGGGATTGAGAAGGAATGATTGTTTCCTACAAAAATAGACCAATCACCCAACGATTTCACTTCTTCACACTTCTCGTTGCAGATATCCAACTTGTAAATTTTGAAACACCAAGTGTTTAGACAAGGAGTATCGATGATTCTTGTATCAAACAAAAGCCTCATTATGGCATATATTTGACCATTTACCTCGACAAGATATGTAGTAGCATACACCAAGTTATCCAAATCGCGAGATGCTGGGAAGGCTATTCTCTTCAACAAAGAGCCGGTTAAGTCCCATATCAGAATTTCACCAAAAGTGTCGATGGCATAAAACTTCCCATCGTGACACATGGCATCATCAACGTGGCCATGGATGCAACTCAAAGGAATCCAAGCAACATCACCTGGCTTTGTAAATGCCATCTTCCAATTATCAGAATAGATGGCAAAAATAACACAATCTGATGAAGACGGACTAGCAGACAAGATAACTTTGTAAACAAAGGAGTCGCGAAAGCTCTTTCCTGTACAGATTAGATTCAAATTAGGGCATTTATGCAGTGGCGGGAGTGAGATTTTCCCCCCTGATAATGGATTCAGCAAGTGCATCTCAAAATTGGCACCTAGAGTGACCAACCAACCATGAGAAGAACCCCAACATCGTTTATCTAGAACATCTGGCAAACATATATCATAACTCTTACAGTTGAAAGGACTATAAAATCTGCGCAACCTTTTCCTCTGAGGAAGCATCAGCCAAGGAAGGAATGAGCATGAAGAATTGCCATTTTGTTTTACACAAATTCTCCATGACTTACAGACTGCACCAAAGCGTACCCAGTCTTCAGCAAAATGCAGCCGACTAGCAATTAACCCCAAAAGTTCCACTGGCAACTTACACCAATCTGATGTTAACTGGAAAACAAAAGAAATAAAATTACAGAAAGGACAACTAGAACTTTTTAAGACCTGATTAAAGAGTGAGTATACTACACATCTAATTGAAATATCAGGAATATGCAAGACAATCAACTATGCGTTCTGATATTTCAGACTGGTTTAATTCCCTTATTGGAATTTCAAAACTAACTCTCCTAACTATAGGCGTGGCCGTTATGAAGGATAATGTTCAAGAAAATTATCCTCGAAGATATTTTACATTTGAAGAATTTTTTTAAAATCATTTTCAAGTGTTTGGAAGGACATAGAAAGTTGGAACAACCCGCAGTCATATAAATTGTAGGATAAAGTATAAATATTGTGTTCTGACAATATTAAAGGTTGATAATAGTGAAGTGAGTGATGTGTTGTTGGAGTTTGGATACTGATAAAGGAAAAACCGACTTCGACCCAAATTTTTGAGAAACCGCTTTGCATAACTCAAGATAACTTCTATCCTTCATACCAAAAACACCCTTAAATTCCTTTTCCTATTCACATTCCTGAAAGTAGTAAGTGGAAACCTTACCATTACAGTATTTAACCACCGAAAGAGTTCGCAGCTTTTTGCTCTGAAAATCTTGAAATTCTGAAATAAATAAATAAGAGTCTTAAACCCTACAAGATACAACATATTAGAGAGAGAAAATTGACCATTATAACTATTATCATCTAATCCTATAACAAGTTGGAACAACCTCAAACTTCTCTTCAAAAAACATATAGAAAAATTCATGACCAATACAAAGAATTGTGTGGCTAAACGAAACAATATTTGACTTTGCACCAGAAATGTCTGTATATGTATGTGTGTATAAATAAATATATTCTCATTCTGAACCTCACTGATTCTAAATTCTGAAATAACATCAAGTCACACACACACACACAACACCTTCATTACTATTAGAAGCTTAAGTACAGACTGTTATCACTTGCCCTGAAACAAAGCTCAGTTCATAGTACTAATATTATCAGTTGTGAGAGATAAATGCTGATCAGGCTGCAAAAAGAAAGGAGTCTTTCTGCAGCAACAACACATATTTATCACCCAGTTGGGCGACTGTAAGGATCCCAAGTACTTGGATGACAAAAAAACAAAAGGAGTCTTTTTGCCTTAACTTCCGCACATACATAATCAATATTGGGGCGACAGTAAGGATCTCAAGAACTTAAATAACAAAAAGGAGTCTTTCTGCCCCAACTTCCACAGACATTTTATCAAACAGTTGGGTGACAATAAGGCTCTCAGGTACTTGGATAACAAAAAAGAGTCTTTCTGCAGCAACTTTCACACATACATTTTATGAAACAGTTGGGCGACAGGAAAGGATCTCAGGTACTTGGATAACGAAATGGAGTCTTTCTGATGCAATTTTCAGACAGACATTTTATCAAACAGTTGGGCGACAGTAAAGAATCTCAAGTACTTGGATTAAAAAAAGGAATCTTTCTCCTGCAACTGATACAATTGTGCTGACTAAGAATAGTTATTATATATGCATTTTCTATTTTATAGTCGAGCCTGGGATTAGTTATTCCACTATATATGAGATAACTTATCCCATCACTATGATATAAAAGGGGGGGGGGGGATAAATAATTCCGGTTGTAACTAATACCACTAACTAAACACAGGATAAAATAGTCCTGCATTTTATCCTGGGATTATTGTCCCTTATCCCTCATACCAAACGACTCTATTCTCTTTACCACAAGCATACCACTCACCTAGGCTAAACAAGCCAAGACAATGAAAAGTTCCCACACCAATATCCTAGCCACTTTCAGTAACCCAAACCCAAATTCATCATATTATACCACTTCCAAAACCAGTATCACACTTGTCACACATCTATCTAAAGCCAATACAACTGTGTTGGATGAAGAAGAATTTTAACCCCAACTGAATTAAGTGAGAAAAGAGCTAAAAGATTATGCTATCATCGTGATACGAAATACTTGCTGGGGCATGTTTTTAAGCCTAAGACTCAGTTGTTTTTGTGGGAGCTAGCTTTTGGGGGTGGTTGTCATTGGCTTATAACGATGATTTCACACAAACATTTTATCAACAGTTTGACAACAGTAAAGGATCTCAACAACATATATAACAAAAAAGGAGTCTTTCTGCCACAACTTTCACACAGTCATTTTATTAAACAGTTTGACAACAGTAAAGGATCTCAACAACATAGATTACAAAAAAGGAGTCTTTCTGCCACAACTTTCACACAGTCATTTTATTAAACAGTTTGACAACAGTAAAGGATCTCAACAACATAGATTACAAAAAAGGAGTCTTTCTGCCACAACTTTCACACAGTCATTTTATTAAACAGTTTGACAACAGTAAAGGATCTCAACAACATAGATTACAAAAAAGGAGTCTTTCTGCCACAACTTTCACACAGTCATTTTATTAAACAGTTTGACAACAGTAAAGGATCTCAACAACATAGATTACAAAAAAGGAGTCTTTCTGCCACAACTTTCACACAGTCATTTTATTAAACAGTTTGACAACAGTAAAGGATCTCAACAACATAGATTACAAAAAAGGAGTCTTTCTGCCACAACTTTCACACAGTCATTTTATTAAACAGTTTGACAACAGTAAAGGATCTCAACAACATAGATTACAAAAAAGGAGTCTTTCTGCCACAACTTTCACACAGTCATTTTATTAAACAGTTTGACAACAGTAAAGGATCTCAACAACATAGATTACAAAAAAGGAGTCTTTCTGCCACAACTTTCACACAGTCATTTTATTAAACAGTTTGACAACAGTAAAGGATCTCAACAACATAGATTACAAAAAAGGAGTCTTTCTGCCACAACTTTCACACAGTCATTTTATTAAACAGTTTGACAACAGTAAAGGATCTCAACAACATAGATTACAAAAAAGGAGTCTTTCTGCCACAACTTTCACACAGTCATTTTATTAAACAGTTTGACAACAGTAAAGGATCTCAACAACATAGATTACAAAAAAGGAGTCTTTCTGCCACAACTTTCACACAGTCATTTTATTAAACAGTTTGACAACAGTAAAGGATCTCAACAACATAGATTACAAAAAAGGAGTCTTTCTGCCACAACTTTCACACAGTCATTTTATTAAACAGTTTGACAACAGTAAAGGATCTCAACAACATAGATTACAAAAAAGGAGTCTTTCTGCCACAACTTTCACACAGTCATTTTATTAAACAGTTTGACAACAGTAAAGGATCTCAACAACATAGATTACAAAAAAGGAGTCTTTCTGCCACAACTTTCACACAGTCATTTTATTAAACAGTTTGACAACAGTAAAGGATCTCAACAACATAGATTACAAAAAAGGAGTCTTTCTGCCACAACTTTCACACAGTCATTTTATTAAACAGTTTGACAACAGTAAAGGATCTCAACAACATAGATTACAAAAAAGGAGTCTTTCTGCCACAACTTTCACACAGTCATTTTATTAAACAGTTTGACAACAGTAAAGGATCTCAACAACATAGATTACAAAAAAGGAGTCTTTCTGCCACAACTTTCACACAGTCATTTTATTAAACAGTTTGACAACAGTAAAGGATCTCAACAACATAGATTACAAAAAAGGAGTCTTTCTGCCACAACTTTCACACAGTCATTTTATTAAACAGTTTGACAACAGTAAAGGATCTCAACAACATAGATTACAAAAAAGGAGTCTTTCTGCCACAACTTTCACACAGTCATTTTATTAAACAGTTTGACAACAGTAAAGGATCTCAACAACATAGATTACAAAAAAGGAGTCTTTCTGCCACAACTTTCACACAGTCATTTTATTAAACAGTTTGACAACAGTAAAGGATCTCAACAACATAGATTACAAAAAAGGAGTCTTTCTGCCACAACTTTCACACAGTCATTTTATTAAACAGTTTGACAACAGTAAAGGATCTCAACAACATAGATTACAAAAAAGGAGTCTTTCTGCCACAACTTTCACACAGTCATTTTATTAAACAGTTTGACAACAGTAAAGGATCTCAACAACATAGATTACAAAAAAGGAGTCTTTCTGCCACAACTTTCACACAGTCATTTTATTAAACAGTTTGACAACAGTAAAGGATCTCAACAACATAGATTACAAAAAAGGAGTCTTTCTGCCACAACTTTCACACAGTCATTTTATTAAACAGTTTGACAACAGTAAAGGATCTCAACAACATAGATTACAAAAAAGGAGTCTTTCTGCCACAACTTTCACACAGTCATTTTATTAAACAGTTTGACAACAGTAAAGGATCTCAACAACATAGATTACAAAAAAGGAGTCTTTCTGCCACAACTTTCACACAGTCATTTTATTAAACAGTTTGACAACAGTAAAGGATCTCAACAACATAGATTACAAAAAAGGAGTCTTTCTGCCACAACTTTCACACAGACATTTTATCAAACAGTTTGACAACAGTAAAGGATCTCAACAACATATATAGCAAAAAAGGAGTCTTTCTGCCACAACTTTCACACAGACAGTTTATCAAACAGTTTGACAACAGTAAAGGATCTCAACAACATAGATGACAAAAAAGGAGTCTTTCTGCCACAACATTCACACAGACAGTTTATCAAACAGTTGGGATACAGTAAAGAATCTCAACAACATATATAACTAAAAAGGAGTCTTTCTGCCACAACTTTCACACAGACATTTTATCAAACAGTTGGGGGGACAGTAAAGGATCTCAAGAACTTAGATAACAAAAAAAGAGTCTTTCTATTCATACCTCAGAGAAGCAGCGATTGCTGGCGGAGTCACTGCCAAACACTGATCAGATTTGCAAAATTCTTCAGCTTATGGATTTTGAAAGTAGCTCAAAAAATAGAAAAAAAGAGGAAAAAATAAGAAAAATTTTAATACTAAAATGTTATTTAATCTCGCGGTCATAAAACTACTATTAAAAATGCATTACTTTTTAAATTGAGTAAAAATAATGAAGTAAGACAAACAAAATTACAAGAAAAATAAATTATGTGTCAAAAGAAATTAATTTTTCAACCTTTTGAAACATAGACATTTTTCTCTTTCTTATTTAAAAAGAGAAATTGATCAAATAATCCTCTAATATATAATCAAATTTTCAACTACACACGTATACTTTACGAGGGTCCAACCACCCCATAAACAATCCTAAAACTACATAACCACATTCTTTTCTTTTAGTGTGCACCACACGCCAGATGTCAAATATCACATATATTTTTTTAAAAAAAAAAACGTTTCTATATTTTCTTTTCTTTTTTATCTTCTTCGCTCTCCAAAACCTCTATCTCTCTCCACCCCCACACATTCTATAATCCACAAATTAAGTATTAATATTTATCAAAAACACCACAACAACTATTTTATTAGATATTTAAACCATCCTTTTGACCTCTCGCACTCAAATTCCACAATTTGTAATACCAATTTTATGCTTGAAGTTCTCGCTAATCGTCTTATTATTGAGTATGAATATACCATTTTATTTCTGTTTTAATATTAGTGGAGAATTTATGCTTTCGACCCTTGAAGAAATTACTAAATTATCGAGTTGAGTAGATACAATTGATTGTTGCTGCTCAATTTCGTGAAATTTTTATTGTGTAGTTTAGGCTCTTCATTGGACGTTAATAAATACGACTTGAAGGTTGATAAATTTTGCAGCAAGAAAATTAATAACTTTAATTTATCTTTTTACTACATAAATAATTGTTTTAATGATTATTTGGTGATATTTGATGGTTAACGGTTAGTGATACAAATTATGAAAAAGTATTTCACTTAGGACTGCATTTATTTCGCTTTAAAATAGTTTAAGGGGTAATAGAATACCTATAAAATATAAGTGTGTAATTGAGAATTTGAATATAGATTAGCGGGGGCATTTGACCATTTTATCTATTTCAAAATGTGATCATTAATTGATGATTTTATGTAATGTAAGTTTTGTTTATTTTTTCAGTTAATCAATTTGAGCTTATTACATCGGTGTTATCAATTAATAACTGTTTTTAACGTGGTAAAAAATGTGTAATCCAAGTAAAGACTTTAAAACTAAAAGTAAGCAGAATATCTCCATCAAATCTATATTTATCGAACATCCAAAAATAGATAAAAACGCAACGGATGCCATTAAGCTGTCAAACCAGACGCACACTCTTCCAGATTCCAAATACTGCAAACTCCAGGATGTATTGACCAAACTAAGCCATTATATAACGTAATTTATCAAAATTAATATATTTTTTAAAATTTTTATAAAATTAGTATAAACGTATTTCATAGTAACGTTTTAGGATATATTTTTATTTTTAAAAAGTTGACGGCGTTAGATTGATATACATTACTCATAGTAGTAACGTTTTAGGAGTAAAAAATTACTAAAAAAAACTGACTGTGAACATGAACTTCAAAGCCATCGAAGTAGTATCAGACTCGGAAGACACAATTAACTTACTTCATGAAGGAACTGAATCTTTTGCTAATACTATCTATAACTGCAGGGCATTGATGGAGCTGTTGAAGAACCTGCAGATCAAGCACAAACGCAGGAAGCAAAACCAATGAAGCTGATAAGAGGGGCAGTTAGGAGCATTTGAAGCAAAATTTGAACACCTCCTGGTCTGTTGTGATTGCTTCTCCACTCTCCAGTTGCCTGTATACTTGTCGAATCTATTTGTCTTGTATGCATCCTTCCCACTTGGTCGTCCAACAAAACATCTAGTAATTGAGAAGGAGGATTCCGAAAAGTTGTATTTTTTACTACCCAAATTTGTTGTCGAAGCCATAAATGCTAATCTATTTGCTAAGATGTTTCGCTCCCTGTAGATATGATGCACTGGTGGATTACCCAAAAGCCGGATGAGGTACCTGCAATCACTAAGAACAGGCGAATGAAGGACATTAGGAACATGTATCAATGTAATTACCTCGTAAGCATCAATATTAATCTGCATAGATGTAAACCCATGCTGCAGTGCTAGCTGTAGAACATGAAGCAAAGAACGTAACTCAGTAGAGATAGCAGTTGTGTGTTTGCTATAAGCAAGAAAACCCAATAGCCATTCCCCTTTTGTATCCTGTTGTTCAACTTGACATACAACTGGATAGTTTTTTCCCTTCTTTTTTTTTTTGCAGGGGTTTCTGTAATATGCCAGTATTCTGTAACATTTTGAAGAATAACATTCTGATTTAAAGTGATATTGAGTTCTTCAAAGATGTATCTGTTGTGATTCTTCCATGTGAGTCACAAGGTAAAGGATAAAATGAGTAGAAGCGAGATGTTGGAGGCATTACCATTGGCTGATTTAGTATTAGATTGATTAAGTAGAGCAGGCAACCAGTAGGCAACTTCCAGAGAACAAGTATCAAGTTGGTTTATGAAAGGTAGGCACACCTAATTGAGCCTAAATTGGGTGAACTTTGGGACACAAAGGAATAGATGATAGTCTCATCACAGTCAGTGTTGCAAAGTTTGCATGTTGGACAAGGCACAATTTGAGGAAATGCAAAAGGTTGGCTGTTGGAAGACGACCATGAAGACATTGCCAAGGGAAATGGATTACTTTTGGCAGGAGGTGCAAATGCCACAGCCATGAAAAGAAATTGTTCATGTGAGTTGGTTGAAGTAGGCTGCGATAACAAGAGATGAGATAACTTAAAGTAATTCAAAGGAAAGAGAGGTCAAGTCCCAAGAGTTGTGCAGCCTATAATGAGCAATATAATGGGTATGGTCAAACTTATGCAAAGATCCTCAAAAGTACACTTCATAAACCCATATAACTCGATTCCTTAACTTAATGGTGCGTAGCTATTCAATCATCAATTTGTATCCTTGCGATAACAATAATATAAGTATTCAAATTTAAGTGCTTATTATTTGAAGGTTAAAAAATACAATTCATCTCAAAGGATTCTGCCTTGTGTTCTCCCTACAAGTTAATGCAACACTGTCAAGTTACGTCCCCACCCCCA
>NC_028644.1:940203-1002040 GCF_001406875.1 Solanum pennellii | reverse complement strand
CCCCAACCCCCACCCCACACCCACTCTCCCACACTCTTACGAAAAAACAGCTTGTGAATATTAGAATATGGTAATTATCATAGCAAAGAGAAAACATAAGGAGAACCAAAATTACATGCATGATGTTTACAGATCTGCAGATTCAGGATTCAAATTAGATCAGTTCAACCTTTATAATTGTTACACTGAACCCATTTTATTTTTGTAACTAGGGATTCAGAATTTAATATTTGTTGAAATCTTAGTGGAATTTTCACACACAACACGCATCTAATTTCTGTGTAGAAACTACGGTGTCCAGTTGAATCCATTAATTATAGGTCCTGAAATCTACATTAGAAACCATCTTATCACCAAGCATACCTGCTGGCTATCGTCATAAAACTCTTCTAATTCCTTCTCTTCATCATCACCATTATGCACTTTGAAATGAATTTTTGCTTTCATACGTTTCTGAATTGCTTCTAAACTACCGAAAGGATGACATCCATTGTAGCAAGACAGGCACATGTAATACTTTTTAGCCTGAGGACATAAAGAGAGATTTTTACTTTTTTATTAATATCAGTTTTCAGATTAAATAATACACACATCAATATCTAAGTAAACTTGAAGAGTAGAGAAGAAAAGAGACACCAATAATATTACCTTGAGACCAAGATAAGAGAGGAAGCCTTTAGGATCCCCCAAATACTCAACATCAAGTAAGAAGAACCCATGCTTCTTGTGCATGTGGACCAAAAATGCTACTCCACTCATGTCGAATCCTTCAAGAATGAATAACTTTTGGAAGATCCAATATACAGCCGGTGGTATTTTTGAAGGATCTGAGAAACATAGTCTCAAAATGTGTGTGTTTCTCAGCGGACAAACTGTCCATAGGGTACACATTAATACTGTTCTTTCATTCTCTCTAGCTAATTGTTAGTCCTTCCTAGCATAGCAGAACTTCATTCTTAATCGGCACGGTGGAGTCCATTGTACTCCATGCTAAGAAATATGCAGCATATCAGCCATGATCTGTTGCGGTGCAGAAAAAGAGAAGTTGATGATGATTGATGACAGTTTTCGTACCATTTTCAGCCATGAGAACTCCAAGCTGCTGCTTCAGTTGATTCTCTCAGAAAAATACTACGATATCTAACTCACCAATCTTCTTTGCAGATGATTGAAAGTACAAGACAAATAATCATTGATATTCTCCATCAATAACTTGAAACCATACAAGTAGTCTCAACTTGAAGAAAGTAGGGGCAAAGAAAATTAACGTTTTGATTTAGTTTCTCCATTGATCAACCTGTTATAAGTAGCAATATCAGGTATAAACCCCAAATCCAACATCTCTTCCACCAAAGCTTCCGATTCCTTCTTTTTACCCTCCCTCTTAAAACCTGATACCAAAATATTATATGTCACAGTATCAGGATCCAAGCCCTTGTTTAAACCCAATAACCTCATCTTATTTGCTTCCTTCGCTCTTCCTGCTTCACACATGTCACTAAGAAGACAATTAAACGTTACACTATCCGGAAGCATACATTCCTGCAGCATTTTCTCCATAATTTCATATGCTTCATCAATCTTTCTTGTTCTCCTTAAACCTTCAATTAAGGTCGTACAAGCGATCAAGCTTGGAGAATTCCCATTCCTCCATAACTCATGCACCAATTCTATTGCTCTGGCCACATTCTCTTCCCCACAAAGCCTCTCAACTAACCCAAAATAATCAAATGTTCTTGGCAGCACCCCTTTCCTTGAAAAGTCAACCAATAAATCACACGCTTTCAACACCATTCCTTTCCTGCAAAGCCCATCAACCAAAATCTCACAAGTCACTGCTGAAATCTCCCATTCCATCTCAGTCATCTCAAAGGCCATCCCAATCCCCTCCTCAATCTTACCATCCAAAAGAAACCATTTAATTAAAGTATTGAAACTAACTACATTTGGAGCACATCCATGAGTTTTCATCTCCTTAAACATTTGTAAAGCCGAGCCCAGTTGCGAGTTCTTACAGTACCCAGAAATCAAAGTATTGAATGTAATTACATCAGGCTTTACTCGATCTCCAATCATCCTATGGTAAAACTCCTGAGCCTTATCAAAATGCTTAAACTTCACAAATCCATGAATTATTATATTGCAAACAGCAACATCAGGCTTCCCATCAATCAATCTTCTCATTGTGTCAAAAGCTAACAAAGCATCATCAAATCTACCAGCCTTGCAATAAGCATTAATGGCAAAACGAAAAATTGGTTCAGTTTTGGGGCAAGAGAAAATACCATCAGCACACGGGCAGGGATTAGAAGAAATAAATTGGAGGAGAGTAGTAAGAAACTGGAGGCGGTGTGTGGTGGCAAGAGTGCGGACCATCCACTCAAAAGTGGTGTGATCATGGCGGAACGAATCGACAGAAGCAGCATAGTTGAAGAGGTAGAAGTCAAGGTTAGTTAGGATAGGGTGGTAATGGACACGGTTCTTGAGAAAAGAGAGGAAATCTTTGGCATTGAAAGAGGGTTTGAGGTGGGTTTCGATGAGTTGATTCAGTTGGTTTTGGGCAACAGGTGTGAGGTTGTTAGTGCTACACATTGAAGAATCTATCGTTCTTACAGCAAGAGGTAGCAATGAAGTCCGATCAGAAGCTGTTGGTTTAGGAATGGCTTTGAGAAATCTCCGAAATCCCATTTTCTCTTTGTTCTATGTTCCTTGGCTGAAATTATCCTCTCCCACTTCTCACATAGTTATATTTTCATGAAAACCCTGTAACGTAAAATCATGTCATTCTAAAATCAAACTAACAATTAGTTACTTCGATCAAGAGATTGCATCACACACATTGCAGTTTAAGTAATAAAAAACCATGTTTTGACAATACAACTGGATACCAAAGGTGTGTTAAATGTTTTCCAACTTTCACATATTCTGGAAAACATATCTCTCGGAAAACAACCTCCTTAAAAACGATTTACCTGACGAAACAAGTTTCACTAGTGACATTCCACATAGATAGTGTCATCCCCACCTACCCCATAGCCCTCATCCCCACCCATATAGGAAGCTTAAAGTAAAAGCTGTTGTCACTTGCTAATTAACAAATCAAACCTCATACTAGTGACATAATGAGCTATAAGGAATAAAATTCTGGTGTGGATGCATAAAAAAGGAACCTTTCTGCAGCAACTTTCACAGGGACATTTTATCAAACAGTTGTGCTACAATAAGGATCTCAACTACATAGATAGCAGAAAACTTACTTACCTCGAAGAAGAAGCAATTGGGCTTTTGCAACCAAATCCTGCCGGAAACAACAAGACTGATCGGAATTTCAAGATTCTTTAGATTTGCTTATGGAGTTCTGATAATCACTTAACCATTTTGCCCTTTCACTAAATAAAATAAAATAAATTAATTTATTAAATACTAATATTTTAATTACATAATAATAGAATATGAAGTCCACGAGTTCACTTTAATAATAAATCACACTTTTAATGTAAAATAAATTTTATGTATTATGATTTAATGTGCTCTATTAGTTTGGTAGGTAAAAAAGACAAGTAAATATCGGTAAATTGTTCTTGATATCATTATATTCATATATTTTTCATTATCTATTATATTTTTTTCTTCTTCCTAGATAATGATATAGATTAGGGGTGTCAAATGGGCGGGTGGACCGAAAATTGAAAATATTAAAACGGGTTGAGATAGAAGTCGGGTTGGGTCTTGATCCACCCAAGTTTAATTTGGGCTCAAATGGACTTAAAAACGGGTTGGGTCTTGATCCGCTCAATTTAACCCGATTAATCTCACTAATTTAACATATCACACATATTGATGTTTAACTTTTATAATCACAATTTGAATTTTAGCTCGAAATTATTTTTTAAAAAAAATAACAAATGGATAGATAAATCCTAAAAGACGCTAAATAGATAATAATTTATACCTTAAATATAGAAACATATCTTAATAAAAAGTTTTAAAATGGGTTGAAATTGGAGATTGAATTGAGCTCAATTGAGGATTATCTTCAAATGGTTCATGCTTGAATTAGTTGAGATTGAACTCAATTCAACTTATCTTGATCCGAACCCTTAAAATTCTAGGCAGATTGAGTGGGTTATATATATATATATATATATATATATCGTCAAGAAACTAACTAAGGAAAATAACAGATAGCTTCATTAATAAATTAAAGGAGGAAGTTTTCTTACAATATAGTTCAAGTGTTAAGTTCAGAAGTATAAGATATGACATATATATTTCTTTAGATCTTTTTTATGTTAGCTTATGATTTAAGTTTTTCTTTTTCATTTTGAAATTAACGTATGATTGTCTAAAATAAACTTGGTATGCAACTAATCTCTTGTATAATTATTCATCATTTGGCATTTTTCTGAAATTTATTTCTTTGATTTTTTGGAGTTTTATGGTTCAAAATAAATTTGGTATGCAAAGATTATTATATGTTGTCTTTTCCTTCTATGTTTATTTTTTATATTTTCTCTCTATCATTCTTCTTTAATTTAATTTTTCTCTGAAAAGATTATTATCGTAACATTTGTTTGAGATTGTTGCATTTTTGTACTAGTCATTACATTCATGTCTTCATAAAATTTAAATCGTTTAAACGAATTAATTAAAAAGAAAAATGAGATACACGTGTCCAAAAACTAGTAATAAAATAGAAACACAATCAATTACACCTTAGATTAAAAAAAAGATACTCCCTCCGTCCCATTTTATGTGACACTTTTCGAATTTCAAAATTCAAACAAGTCTATTTTTTACCATAATTTTTTCATAGATCTTTTAAACATTTTGAATTATTATTTTATTATAAATTATGATACTTTTCATGTAGTTTATAAATATATAAATTTCATTTTAAAAAATTTAATGAGTTCATGCTTAAATTTTCAGTTAAACTTAAATTGTTTGACTCTCAAAAAATAAAAAATATCACGTAAATTAGGACAAAGAGAGCAATATTCATTTTATATCTAATAAGTAATATATTAAATTTCAATATATTTATTTTATTCTCTAATTTATGGTTCACAAATATTTATGAATTGTTTTGCGCCATAAATATTTCCTAATTTTGTTAACAAAATCTAATTAGTGCACCAGCAAAATTTTTATTGGGTCTCTCTATATTACGTGGCAAATTCTCATTGGCTATTGACATATCCAACTGGTCCCACTTCCACGTGTCTGGCTGAGAACAACCATGTAAACAAAAACAAGTTCTCCA
Organism: Solanum pennellii; assembly: GCF_001406875.1. Classification (NCBI taxonomy): domain Eukaryota; kingdom Viridiplantae; phylum Streptophyta; class Magnoliopsida; order Solanales; family Solanaceae; genus Solanum; species Solanum pennellii. The sequence goes on along the minus strand of NC_028644.1, from coordinate 996,774 downwards.
TCGTTCTTCTTCGAAATGCCAAAATCACCATGACCACTCACGTCGTCGCCGGCACAGGCACTACTGCCACCGCTCTTATTGGAAATCTTCGCCGGAGATCTTCTCCAGCCGCTCAATCAAGTTCGCATCTACCACTTAACTCCCATCAAAACCGCTCTAACCGTCGCCGGACGTTTTCCCCAATCTATGCTTCTGTATCTGCATCTCCGGCGCCGGTTATTAAACCGGATGACCTCGTCGATACCATTCTTTCTAAGGTACAGTTACTGGACTTTTATTTGCTGATGATTTTTTTTAGAAGAAAAAAAGAGGAAATTGATGAATTATTTGTAAATTAGAGTTCGTTTTGGGTAGAACAGTAAGCTAAGTTGCTTTTTGCAGTCTATAACTAGTGAATAACCTTAATTTGGCGATTCAAACAGCTTCTGTGTTTAATTTACTCACTGAGTTCAAACTATCATCAACATTGTAAACTGATAGTAACTGTTACTCGTACATTGGGTGGTGACCTAGTAGTCAATAAAGTGCGTTAAGAACTACAAGGTCTCGGGTGGTCTCAGGTTCAAAACTTATTGGAGTCGAAATTTAGTTTCAGATTTGTCCGAACCTTGGTTGAACAGAGTTAACCTACCTATGCTAGTGGGAGGTAGCTAGTATGGTGGAATTTGTCTAGGTGTGCGCAAATTGGCCTAGACACCACATATATATAAAAAAAAAGTTAACTTTTTTACCCTCCGTACCCGCCTTTTTGCTCTATTACTGACTCGAACCCACAAACTTATGGTTGGAGTTGGAGGATGCTTACCAACTCCCTTTTATCTGGTTCTTTGTGCTTTCCTTGGCATCTTAACTACTATTGCTTGTTGTCTGTTCCGAAATGTTGCTTAATGAAGCATCTCTGAAATTGTCGTTTAATAACTTCCTATTTACCTTTCTTCTCGTGGTCGTTAACCTTTTTACACAGCCTCTTCAAATTAAGGTAGCAAAGTATGCCAAAGTTCAGCACAACCCTGGCCTATCATGGTAATTTGCTGCACACTTGGGTGAAAAACAGATACCTCTGTACTTCAGAAAGAACCCAAAAGGAAAAAGAAGCACAATGAGATCTCTCTGTGTGTATTCTCTAGGCTCATCCACTTTAACACCAGTGGTAGAGTTTTGGGCCTCAAATAGTTTGAGAAAAAAAATAGGCCAGTGCATCCTTGTTTATTTTAAATGCTTACCAAAAGCTAAGGGGAAATCTTGTTTAAGAGTCTGACTGAATTGTGCTGCTTCATAAAGTAGTGAAACTATCATCTAGGGGTTAAAGAAAATCTTACCTACCCAACCACATGGCAAATGCCTTATATTGTAGCAGTAAGCCAATTTGGTTTTGTATTTTAGCTGCATGTGTTACTTACATAATAGTTGCATTCTGAGTACTTTTGTTTAGGAAGTTTTAATAACAGCTGAGCATCATCACTTAACCAGGTTACACAAACGGATCGAGGTGTTTTGCTGACAAGGGATGAGCACAAAAGTGTAGCTGAAGTGGTTCAAGAATTGCAACGTTTTTGCGTGGATGAACCTGTGAAATGCCCTCTTATATTCGGAGGTAAACATGCTGTGAGTGTGTGTGTGTTTGATTAAACTGTAAGATGTGCTGCTGACGAAAGATGTTAGTTATTTCTCTGGTTATCTGAAGAGCAATAGTTAGTGAAGTTAAATACTAGCAGTTTATTTAGTGCATAAAGGCAATAGTTATGTTAACCATGTCTTATAGCAAATCAAACGCTCCTAAACTGCAATTAATAATAAATTCCTTGCAGAATGGGATGTAGTGTACTGTTCAAATCCCACTTCACCTGGGGGTGGCTATCGGAGTGCATTTGGTCGCCTTTTCTTCAAAACGAATGAAATGATTCAAGTTGTTGAAGCCCCTGACATTGTAAGGAACAGAGTTTCCTTTTCGCTTTTTGGTTTCCTTGATGGTGAGGTTTCCTTAAAAGGTATGAAAACAGACGCAAACATGTCCTATTTCACATTTATCTCTTCTTACTCGTTCTTTTATCCTTTTATAGTGGAGTAGAATTGTCTTTGTGTGTTCATATGGTAAGCTTGATTTGCTGCATCAAATGTCAAACATAACAAGGGGAACACTTCCTTAGCATGTCACTGCTTGCAATTAGCATACTCTACAAGAACAATATACACACATCTGACTGTAATTCAGTTCGTTTTGTCTATGAACATTTACACTTTCTGGTTTCTAAGTTGCCCATATTTAGTTCACAATCTGTTAAAGCCTAAACCCTTGTAAGGATGTTTTTATGTGAAAGCTTTGGAGATTACTGAAGTACACAACAACTAAGCCTTTACGCCTAGTAGTTTGGTATCTCCTATGTGAACTTTTGCTTCTATTATGTCCTATTCTTAAGCTAAATTCGTGACACCTTCTGTGCTAGGCAGTGAAGTACTGATGAATAACTTGCTCGTACATTATTTCTTAGATTTAGTATCATCGTCATGATGTAACAGCGCGCATTTAATATGTACTTTCATGCCCAAGACGAAACTTGATACCTTAATTCAAGGTCTAGACTCTATAGTAGTTCATGATGTGGTGCCCAGTTCTTTTACCATTCTAGTCTGGGATTATTCTAACCACCAGCTTTATGATGCAGGAAAGTTGAACGTTTTAGATGAAAAATGGATCCAAGTTGTGTTCGAACCGCCTGAACTCAAGGTAGGAGGGTTAGACTTCCAGTATGGTGGTGAGAGTGAAGTTAAACTAGAAATCACATACATTGATGAGAAGATCAGATTGGGAAAAGGCTCAAGAGGTTCCTTGTTTGTGTTTCAAAGACGCAAACCTTGAAATGCTAGTCTTTCGAGTTTATTCTTATAGTATACAACCAATTCTATGTACAAACATCATAGAAAATGAATCAAATTGGAACATTGTTCAAAGAGAACTTGTCGCGTTATTCTGGTTGTGTAATGTAAAACTATCACTGTCTTCCAGCCTTTGGAATCTAATTTACCAAACTCAGAAGGAACGTGAATCAACTTGTAGAACTTTTCATATAGTTTTTGAGTCATCGAGTCTAAGAAACAAGCAGCAGTTTTCATCTACAGTACAAATCGATTTGAATTCAAGACTCAAAACAATCCATAGCATGCAGAAAATGACAGGAAAAAAAATGGAGTTCTCAAAGACTGGTTCATTTTAACCAGGACCAACTTTAGGAATGTCATAATGCTCAGTAAGATTAGCTAGGTATCGATTAAATTCTTGAATTCTATCGCGATGGGATTTCTTAGCTTCTTTTGCCAGTCGTTTGATGTTTAATTTCTCCCACTGCTCGAGGTATTTTCTCTCTGCTGGTGTTAGATGATCGTCGTTCTTGGTAGTTAGATCATCCTCGAGCTGGTTTGTTGTCAATGGGTTGTTTCCGCCTGCCATCCGCAAATAAAATTTTACATTCAGCATACAAAAGTTAGAGCCAAGTTGAATGGACACAATATTCAAACATGGATGAGTTTTCTATTGTAGTAATGAACACTAGAGAAGACAAATGGAACAAGATTCCTATATTACTAGCATATCAATCTTGAAGAGCCCTATGAAGTATGAACCATGATATCAATAAGGCATAATACGTCACTCACTATGTCTCGTGGAGGTATCTAGATGACCATTTTGTAAATGGGAGTGTACAACTGACACAATGTAGACGAGTTGAAATGTTTAGATGGCTAGAAATAAGAAGTGCAGTTGAATGTTAAACCTAAGATAACTAGAAATGAACAAAAAGCACCACCCATAAGTAAGGTAAAATGAAACAATCCATTCTCAATTAGGCATGTGATAACAGAGAGAACAAGATGTGATCTTCAATGAGCAAAGGAATAACCTGTCACTTGAGTCACGAGATCATACTGATGCTTGTGCTTCTTTTTCGTTTTTATCCCGTTAGATTTCACTTCTAGAGCTTTGCCCTTTAGTCTTAACTTCCCAGCAACAACGTTTTCGTAATCTGACATCTCACCTGACAGAAGAAGTTCAAATAAATTAACCTCAGAACATAAACTGGCAACTGTGCAACTAGTTCAACACCCCTCCCCCCTTCCCGGGTAAGCATGTTCGTTTGGATATACTTTATCTATAACACACATTTCCTCTCCCTAAAACTGGTTTGAGATTGAAGATTCCTCCCCTCCTTTCTCCCTCCAATCCCAGAGTGAAAGATACAAATGATAAATCAAGACAGCAGCCCCGTAATCAACAACATGATTAAAAAGATAACCAAAGCAAAAGAAACAATGGGAACGGATAGAAATTTAAGACTCTCTAACTTCACGAGATAGAGGTAAGGTCTGTATATACTCTACCCTCCCAGATGAGAGGCCCCACTTTGTGGAATTTCACTGTGTTTGGTGTTGTTGTTGATAATAATAGCACATAGAAGAACAATCCATCTATCATATTCCAATGATCAGTTATAAACTTCAATTTTTAACAAAATTTGCTACTCCTATAATTCAACTTTCAAATAATTTCTTTGTAAAAATAACATAAAAGAAAAGATCCCACACCAAGCTTCAACTAAGATCTCTACTCAAAGACATCTAAAATTTGCCGTACCTAAAATCATCCATGCTAAATCATTCATCATTTTCAAAGGGCAAGTTATATTCACCCTTTAAAAAAAAAAACTTTTTATCTTTTCATGAAGTCAATTGAAAATCATGACGTGTCAGGTTCAAATCCCGGGTACAAGAACACTAGTATTAACTGTACTAGCATTGATTAACACGCTTCACTATGAAGTTACACTAAAATATATTATTGTTTTATTAGTTTTGATGAATAGAGTTACCGAGGCGGGAGGTATACTCAAGTTTGTCCAGACTCCACGATTATTAAAAAGAACTTATCTTTACAGCAATTTCATGTACTATGTCATAAATACACAAGCGAAACACTGAATAATTCAACAAACTACGATTAAAAATCATGTGTTTTTTTTTTCTATAACCAATTTTGCAGTTTAAATTCATGGAATAGGGGAACAATTTGGGGTTGGGGGCTATTGAGCGTACCTGATTGAGGGTGATGAAGACAGATCATTACAATTATCCATTGCTATGGAACAGAGCTCCATTTTAGAGGATCTTATTTCGTTTCTCGAACATTCTGGGAGTCACTGGAAACCCAAAAAAAAAAGAGCAAAAGATTGTTCTAGTGCCAAACAGGCTTTATTTTTTGACCTATTACCAAATCCTCCTGAGTGTAATGGTGGAACTGTTTCACATTAATCTGAGAGATTTCCGAATCAAGCCTTGAGTATAAAGAAAATTTTGCTATTTAGAGTGTTACCCCACCTCACCAAATAGATCGAGATTCTAATATAGATATCAAAACCAAATTAAATGAAATGTTACATTAGGATGGTCTTGTCTTAATCTATGTAATAGTAAACTTCTAAAAGTTTATGTGAGATTATAAATTAATTTATTTATTAACTTTTACTACTAACAAAGGTAAAAATGGCAAAAATTATTAATTTTCTCTGATTTTGCTAAAATTAACAATTAAATAGAAACTAATTTTATTATATACTGAAATATAAAAGAGAACAAAGGAAGTAAGTATCTCATAAATTTTGAAGTTCAAAGTTTTTACTAATTCAAGCAAACAGTAAGCCTTGTAATAAGAAAATAAAGGATTAAACGTGTTAAAAAGTTTTGGAATAAAGTTTTCAACAGCAATTTCACTACATTAATCTGGTCAAAGTAATACATTAATAACTAAAATTCTCACATTGAACAACTACATATTCCTCATAAGTCATAATATTTCATTCTCTTCCAGTTAGTTTTCTTCTTCACGAGTCGGCGGCGACAGCAACTGCAGGAGCTTCTGGTAAGGGAAAGATTTTCACAGGTGAAGTTTGGGTTTTGAGTGGAATGTGTGAAGAACCAAGTAACTCCTTCTCCTTCTGAATCCCAGCACCTACGATTTCAAGAACTTTTCGAACTTCATTTGCAAGCTCTATGATGTAATCATCTTCGTGATCAATGTCGTATAGAGCCTTCTCCATTTTGAATATGTATTCTCTGTTGTTTCCACAGGGACCATGAGCAGTCGCAATTTGCCTGCAAAAACGGATATCAAAGGTTGTTGTATCTCAGCCAAAGAGACGGGAGATCTTCGTTTTTACACATAAGAAATCATTTCCACGACAAAAGACTGAAAATAAAGGAACCAAAGTCTTTTACCAGGCCATCTCTTCCAACGGGGCAGGCCCTAGATAGTACTTATTATTCTCTTTGTCAGGAGTGGATGTAAACCTGAAATGGGAAATTGGAACAATCAACTCAATGTGTACGAACTATATGAAGTTCTTGCACTTAAACGGGGTACGCTAGAGAAAGTATGAAGGCAACGGATAAAGAACTTACACTATTACTCCCGTTAAAGCTGGCTGAGCAGAGTCTTCATCCTGAAAGAGTAATTACAGTTCGTTAACTCTCCTTGATAACTTGTGTCGTTCCCATTCCATAAAGAGATGCAAAGACTCATATAAGTTATTGACTTACCGTGTAGAAGTCTACTAAGGTCTTGCTGTCGTATTCACACTCTCTTCTTTCAAGATACTGGTAAAGTAAAGATTAAAGATTCAACATTAGAGTCGAGACGTTTAAGTGCTATGAGAGGATGTGTAGACTAATTGAAGCCAGAGGTCCGGGAGATGGGAATGGAACAGCCATGAACATTGTGAGAGATCATTAAGGAATAGTTCACATACCTCCATTGCCTTCTTTTCCTTTTCAGGTCCTCCTCGCACACAATAAACAGCACCCCACTGAAAGAAAATGCGCATATTAGTAAACTGACACAAGAAATGGCAAGAACATTTGGCGAGATACATAGAAAAACAACAAGAATTCAATATCGACAACATTAACCACAATCATAGTCTAAATCACTGAAAGTAGAGTGCAGCAATTATACTCGGAGCTATTATTCTCACTTCTCACTACACAAGGATGCAACACAAAAGCGTCTTGCATTGCGATTGGCATGTCTAAGAGATTATGTTAATACAATTTACGATAGGCATTTAGAACATTAAAGAGACAAGAGAAATAAAATGCAACATTTCTGCTCAAAGACATTCTCATGTAGAATATATTATACTCTGCAAGTAATGAAAGTAACAAGCTAACATTGACTTACGCAAATAGCTCCTTTGCTTTCTTCCAATGTGCAAGTTCTTGCAGGGTGTTCTGGTGTACCTCTATGATCAATGCAAGCTGATGCATTTACACAAACACAATTAACATCAACTTAAAAGTTCTACGAACAAATATCAAAACTTGAAGCAATAACAAGCCTCGGGGTAACAACAACGTACCAAGATCAAACACACGCTTGTAATCCTTAATGTAACCAATCATTTTCTCATCATATTCAAAACCTGGATTCCATACCAAGGAGCCATAGCCAAAAATCCAGAAGACCATGATTGTGAAAGCTTCTTTAAGCTGAGAACTGCATTTATTAACCATAAAATGGATTATTCAAATGAAAATACACAAAAATATACTCTTTTTTTCCCTCAAGAACAACTATAAAAGCAAAAAGTTGCTAGGGGAAACAATTTCCCCCCCCCCCCCCAAAGTTTGCTTTTGCCCCACTAGAGACAGAAACAACACTTCAAACTACAACTTTATTTGATTCTTTTCTATTTGTCTCATTGTAATGCACCAAAAAGGTTAAAGGTACCTTGTTTATTATAAAAACTAAAAGAAAGTAGCTACTTTGTATCCTAAAACAAATACTACTAGCTATAATTATCCATAAAAGTAACAGCCAAAAAACATATTATCCTAAACAAACTCTTCCAAAGCCAAACAAAAGCACAAATTGTATTCCAAAAAAAAAACTGTTTCGTTGCCATTAACTGCTCAGATTCTTCAAAATTTTCATTTAGCGCGTGCCAGATCGTCCAAAAAGTAGTGCATTTTTAAAGGATCCGACGCCAGTTTGAGAGTCCGGTGCAATAGTATACCAGTAATACAACACACTATACAAGCTCTAAAACACAACGAACAAACATTGAGAAAAGATAACATTTTTGCATATTTTACTTGTCATAATAATATTAACCTTACTGTTCATCCACAAAAACCTAATTCGAAGTAAAATAAACCTCCAAAAACTAAATTACAATCTAAAAATGGGGAAAGGAAACCAAGAAACTTCAAAAAACGATAACAAATAGCCAATATATCAGCAAAACTAGGGAAAAAATCGATAAACTCAATGAAGAAAAAACAAAAAACATAATCACCCGCAAACGAAAAAAATCAAAAAATCTTAGTAGCTCAATTAATTAACTATCGAACTTTTCACCTCCACGGTGAGTTCGAGGTTTCGATTCCCCATCTTGTAATCCCCTTCACCTTCACCTACCCCTACCCCTACTACCCCATTTTTTTTCTAAAAAAAAATGGAGATAAAGCAAAGACATACCAATATATGCTTCAAATGGATGAAAAGGCAATGTCTTTTTGCTGAAAAAGGATGAATTTGAGGAGAATTTTTGAGAAACCCTAGAGGAGAGAGAAGAAAACAGAGAGAGAAACAAAGATGTTTGTTTCTTTTTGAATTTTCTCTCTTCTCTCAAAAAAAAAATGGGTTTACAGAAATGGAGGAGGAAACAAGTATAAAGAAAGTATATATTTATAGGTGAAGCAAAAACAAAGGGATTGTACCTAGACACCATGTGGATGCCTGGTACATCAACATCAATGCATCTGTTCATTTTTCATCTTTCATGGGGGTTTTTGGAGGTGGAGGTGGGATATTTTTCGATATTTTTCTTTTCATAATAGTTGTCTATTTTACTAAAAATAAAACTAAATGTTAAATCTTCCGTTTCAAAACGAATGATTTTCTTTCTCTTTTAGTTTATTTAAAAAAGAATGATCTTTTTTTTTCTTTCTGATAATAACTTTTCACGTGGCATGTTTAAGGTCACATATTAAAGGACAATTTTATATATTTGACATAATTTTAATTTATGATCACATGATCAGAAGTTTTCTTTGTTTTTCTTAAATTTTGTGGCAAGTCTAACTGGATCATTCTTTGTAAAACGAAAGAAGTGTGATTCATTCTTTTTACAAGAGTGTTAACTTTGATGAAAAAAAATGATTTTCTTGTTTTATTCTTATGATTGTTTTTTTCCTCAAGAATGATTAACTTTGAAAGTAGTCAAAAGAGGATTAGTTCATATTTTTCTATTTTATACTTATGATTAATTCATTTTTCAAAATTGGTAAATTTTTTATAAAAAAAATAAAGTTCTTTTTCATTTATCATTTTTTAACACTTTATTTGGATGATTGTTAAGTATTATTTTATACAATATTAAATTAATTGTATTGTGTTGTTTTAATGAATAGGATGTTTATTTTTCTCTAACATTATATAATGACACACATCAATAATTTGAATGTTAAACCTAAAAAAAAAATGAGGTGTAGAGTAAAGCTACTATAAAAGGTAGGTAAAGAATAAAATATGATTACTAAATAATTTAAAGTTATCAAAATAACGATATAACCACATCGAATGAATTGATCATTATAAAAATGAGATAGGTCAGATTTCGAGTCTCAAGTCAAGTGTCAGGATTGAATACTGATCCAAAAGTTGGATTTTGAGTGGGATGTTAGGGTTGGAGTCTGGTCTCATAGCGGGATTGAGTCTCCAATCGCAGTTAGGATCGAAGTCGAATGTTGGAGTTGGGGTTGGATCTTGGATCGAGGTAAGATCCCGTGTTGGGTGTCAAGATTGGATTTCAGTTCAAAGGTTGAATCTTGAGCCGGATACTGGAGTCAGGAGTCAAGGTCGGGTCTTGGGTCCCGGGTCAAGGTCGAGTCTCAAATGCGAGTCAGATTTTGGTTGGGGTTGAGTCCCGGGGTTAGATCCTGCTTCAAAAATTGGCTCCCGAGTCAAATGTTGGGGATTTGGGTCATAGTCCCAAATTTTCACTCTAAACTTTTAAAAAGAACCTTTTAAGTTTCAAAAGTTGATACAAACTCATTTTTAAAGTATTTTCTTCATTTTATTTGTTTGTTTAACTTAAATGCTATTTAATTTTTTTTTCTTTCTCCTTTTTTTTCATTCGGTATCCAATACTCACATTAGGAATTGATTAAATTTAGAATCACCGCGCTATCACTTATTTCATGATCATACGCCTTTTAAAATAATTTTAATAATTTGGTCAAACAGGTTACACGTCAAATCAAAACAACATGTTGATTTTTACAATATTTTAGTTTGATTCTCCAAATTTGTATAAAATTATATTCAAGACATTCAAAATCTATACATACACATAAAAATAAGATAAAAATAAGGGAAAATTGTATATAATGACAAACTAATAAATCAAATTAATTGTTATAATCACTCTTTGATTTAATTGTGCCCCATATCAAACTGGTTGTCAGTCACGTCTCTTCCTCAAACTCTCGCTCGCTTCTCTCACTTTTATACAAATACAAGTGTATATAATATGTTTCTATTTGTATAAAGCGAGAGAAAATTGTATAAATGCATATATTTTTGTTCCCCTCTCTCCTATCCCGGATCTCGCTTCCCACTCTCCTTAATCTCGCTCGCCAGCCTCGCCTCTCTTGCTTATACAAACAGAAACAAAATGTGTAAACTATGTTTCTGTTTGTATAAAGCGAGAGAAGATTGTATATACACATGCAAATACATATATTTTCGTACGATACACTTATAATTATACAATAAATATATTCCCCTGCTCAGTTTCTTTTGTCTTTCTCTCTTTCTCGTTTTATACAAATTCGATTCAATTGTATATTCCCTGCCCAAGTCTCTTTTGTCTTTCTCTCTTTCTCATTTTATACAAATTCAAATTGTATCTAATCGTTATATACACTTATAATTATACAAATTTATTGTATACACTTCGTTTTATACAATTCTCTGCCCAAGTCTCTTTCTCTTTCTCATTTTACACACTTCGTTTTATACAATTCGCTTCAATTGTATATGTATACCGAATTATACATATATATGTTTGATATGGAGTGCAATTATGCAAACTTTACTATAACATATAAAAATAAATTTTATGTTTGCTATAAGTGAAAGCTGCCATGAAAATAACGAAGGGATTGAAATAAATATCTTCGAAGAATTCTAGATAAACCCAACACCTAGAGTAATTTTTGCAAGAAATTTTTGAATGAATCGAGTCGGTTTTATAGAACAAATTCATTTTTTTCACGTTTTTGACCGAAATTAGCGGCGGATGCATTGGAATGGACCACCAATATAACACTCTTTTAAGTTATAAAATATCGTGTTTTTTATTTAATAAGTTTTTTTAAAAAAATAAATAAATAAAAATTTAATCGTAATATTTGGAAAATATTTTTTTATATCTTAAAATATAATTCATTTTTATCAAATATTTACTTTACTCGTATATTATACTTAATTGTTGTTTTCGTAGTTTTCAAGAGTAACTATTTGTAAAATGAATAAAAATATTTTTTTATTCTACCTTCAAGATGACTTATTCCCAAATTATTATTCAATATCTAAGTTTATATGTCAATTAATATGAATATCAATGTATAATACATATATTAATCTATATTCCTTAAGAGCGGTCTAATTTTAATGTGGATAAATAAAAGTAAACAGAAGAATATATACTCGACAATTTAATATATGAAGAAAAGATAATTATTTTCTTGTTTCACACTAAACATTATATTGATTACTAATTATTCATCAAATTATATTTCAAATCCGAAAATAAACAAAGAAAAATGAACAAAGAGTAATTAAATTTTCCTTAAAATTTTAAAATGACAAATATTTGAGATACATATTTTTACTAAGAGCGATAAATATTTTATATAAAGATATGTTATTTTAGAAAATCGAGGTATACTCCCCTCGTCGATATTTAATCGTCACATTTTTGTTCATGATAATTAATTTGATTAACTTTTAAAATTAAATTAAATTAGATTAATTTCGTAGTTTAAATTTAAAAGTTAGATATTAAAAATTATATAAAAAACACTATAAGTTGCACTCTTTTTTATATTAATATGATGAAAAAAAATATAGCTTAAAATATTAATCAAAATTCATACAGTTTAACTCTTAAGAAGCGAAATGTGACAAATAAAAAAAAATAAAAAATTAATTATTCGTTTTCACATAAATGTGGAGAGAGATTAATATGGTGAAAAGAGAAGGCCAAGTATTAACAAATGTTATCGCATTCATATTGAATTCTCCGTAATAAGTAGCTTTTGAATGATCCGATACATGTCAAACAAAAGGAAAACATATTTCTATCTTACTATTTCACAATTCAACTTTAGGTCACGGTGCAAAATTTTCAATTTAGACTTTATTCGAGTTTATAAGCAGATTCAAAATTTAAAGTTTATAAGCTCTTACAATAATCTCAAGTTAATATTATAATAATAACTGAATTAACAAACAAATTCTTCTTTCTCTTTACACCAAATCTATACAAACTAAAAAATAGGGGCTATATAATAGCATTTACATCTTGGAAAAGAGGAAGAAAATGTTTTTTTCTCCACCCCGTCTCCTGTACCCATATCGAAACCCGACTAAATTCGAATTCACGCGAAAAGTCCCTTAGGGAAAAGCGCTTCCTAACAAAGTCGACTACGTACCATGGAAGAAAATGTTACTTTAACAAGCAATAGGACCAAAAAGAGGAATAATGCAAGTCCTTTTTTCTTACAAGAAAAATTAAAACTTTAGAACAAAATTCTCATCAGTTAGATCCTTGTACTTCATTGGCTTTTCGAGCTCTCGTAGCTTGGCATTGTATTCGGATAGCTTAAGTTATCCTGCATAGATCATATCGAAAAAACATTGTCAATAAAGATGTAACGTAGTTTAGTTTATGGATTTAACGTTATATATACTGACAGTGTAAATAAGAAGGTTACATGATCAGTATGTTTAGGTAACTTAGCTTATTGTACAGGTTAACGATCTTCTGATAGTGTATAAAAGTTAAACTCGTAATGTATGCAAGTTGACTTACCCGGGAGAGGGAAACTTGGCTATGATTTGGTGAGATATTTTGATTGTACATAAGTGATGGACATGTATTTTCTTCAGCAAGTGTTCTTAATCTTTCTAACTCTGGCAACACGACTTTGCCAAGATCGGGTCTGTCTTTTCGTCTTAGCTCAGAGCATTGTAACGATAAGTTGGCAAGACGCAAAGCCTCATCGTAGGGCCAATCATGAATAGCTGGATCAAGCATTTCGTTGAAAGTCCCTTTCTCAATTGCTCTTTCAACATAGTGAGTCAGTCCCATTGGTGATCTCGCGGTTAGTATCTGCAAGAAAATGATTCCTAAGGAGTATACATCAGATTTTACACCAAGCATGCCGGTCTGTTGATATTCAGGATCGATATAGCAGAACGTTCCAGCAGTTGATGTCATTCTGTATTGAGTGACACTGTCCGCTACTGATGGAGGGACTAGTCGGGCTAAGCCAACGTCACTTATCTTACTCACAAAGTTGCGATCAAGCAAAATGTTGCCCGGCTTTAGATCACGATGAACTAGTGGTTCTGGTTTGCTTTGGTGTAGGAAAAGTAGACCAGTAGCTATTTCAGAAGCAATCCGAAACCTCTGTTGCCAAGAGAGTGGTGGTGTCTTTCCTCGATGGAATAAACGGTCATCTAAGCTTCCGTTAGACATAAATTCATATACTAAGCATCCGTATTCGGGACAGGCTCCTAGAAGAAGCACCATGTTAGGATGCCGTATGCAGCTCAAAACTTCAATCTGCAGTGGGAGATAAAGAGTTTCCGAAATTAGAAATTGTACTATACTAGTTTAACAAGTTAATATATATGCATTATTAAATGGAGCCTTGGAGAAATGGTCAAATTGTCTCCGTGTGACCTATAGGTCAGGGGTTCGAGACATCGGAGCAGAAACTGATGTTTGCATTAGGGTATACTGTCTGCATTACACCCCTTCGGATGCTGCCTTGACCGGACCCTGGGTAAATGCGGGATGCCTTTCTTTATATATGAATTAATTACGTTTGGAACTTTTACTGAATTACCTCTTGTTGAAACTGTTGTCGTCCATGAGTTGCGTCAGGACGGAGGACCTTAACTGCAACAGGCGTGTGATCCAGGTAGCACTTATACACTGGCCCATAGCCTCCTTCTCCAATTTTACGAGTTTGAGCAAAGTAGTCTGTTGCAGATTCGATCTCCTCGATTGTATATTTCCTGTACCTGACATCAGAGTTTGAAAGTTTATTTAGTATCTTATTCTTCTCTTCTGCTTCTTTTAAAGCTTTCATTTCCGCGCTGATTCTCTTCTGAGCTTCTAGTTCTGCAAGCCTCTGAGATGCCTCTGCATGCTCTATGGCTGCTCTAGACTTTGCCTTTTCCCTCTCTGCAAGTGCTAATGCAGCTTCCTCAGCTAAACGTGCTTCTTCTAGTCTTCGTTTTTCTTCCATTTTCCAGCGTTGAAGTTCCATTGCCTGCAAACGGACAGCATGTTAGTACACTCGTAGAATCATTACGAATAGTGCATGAGGAGTAATAGTTTCCTTTATCGTGCCTTTTGTTTTGCTGTAAGTGCTTCCTTGCAAGCCGAACTATACAATTCCATCGTTTGCTTAAGCTCCTGCTTTAGCCTTCTCATTTCTGCTTCTATATCATCCTGTAAGCCAACAGAAATGAATTTTCTTTTTATAGAAATTCGATCAGACAAAAACATATGTTGCAGACCATGAATGGTCTAACAATTTACAAATGCTTACTCCTGGTCCTTGGGAAAATGATGTTCTGTCACCGTCCAATAACGTAAGTGATAGTTCTGGTGGAGTGGTGTCCACGGATCTCCGCCCAAACTGTGTGGAATCGAAACTTTGACTATCAAAGTCTGAAAAACCTGAAAGCCGAGGAGGGGTCGGTCCACCACTTTCATAGCTATCAGATAATGAAGAATAGATGTTATCAATGCTTGGCCTTCCAGAACTGACATATGATATATCAGTATCTGGCAAAGAGATTTCATATGGCTTTCCGTTCGGTCCTTTCCTATGAGTGAATGGAGACCTGTTTAAAATAGTACATTCGACTTAGTCCTTCAGATGCGAAAACTCTGCAAACTTATAAATGTCAAAATGTTTGGAAGAACTTGCATCACTGACTATGACATTCTGATCGCGTATGCAACAGATTTAGGTTATCACTTACTTGAAACTCATCGTGTCACTTTGAATTGTAGAAGGCGGAGGATCACAAACAGGCTTCGGACCTCCTGGAAATGAACCTACACAAAGCAGTTAAAGAATGAACCACAGGATGCAGCAAAAACTTGATACAAGGACTTTGCTTTTTCTAGTATTTGGCTCACTTCTTGAATTATTAGAAGAGGGTGATGAAGTATCAAAAGGAGCAAATTTGGTGCTCGCAGGCTGCATCAACTGGTGACGTAGTGGATGGACAAAAGGCGCAGAGCGAGAAGCAGCACGTGTAGATGAGATCTTTCCAGTTTTGGAGATGATATGTACAGTACAGAAATCAGGAGCCCCTTTTAACATGCTTCCTGGTATGTCTTTGGCTTTAAATCTGCAATGCAGAAAGATACATACATTCTAAGTCAAATTCGTAGCATACATGTCGACATATTCCTATGAAGCAATGTAAAGAGTCATACCTGAGAAGACCGCCTCTCGATGAAGCACCAACAATCAATACCTCCACTCCTGTTCGAGCCACATATTCAATGACTGCTCTGGCTACATCCGTGTCGTCTAGCACAATATCATAACATTGTATCTGTGTTTTTAAGGATTAGAAGAACCAAAGTTAGAAACGCGAAACCTGAAAGGAAATACTAATTAGTATGACTTGACAAATTCTCTGAAAAGTATTTGTTACTCTTTTCACATATTTATAGGTGAATTCATCTAAAGTTTTGAGTTACTAACATCTTTTCGTGTACAAAATACTCGGAAAGGAAGAAACAGTTCCTTCGTCTGCTGATCCAATTCCGTATTTCCTATACCTTCATCAGAACTCTGGTTTGATCCTGAAATGTGAAATGTACAGAGTTATTTCTGCAACTATGTGATTTCACACTAATTAGAACAACATAAAGAAGTAGCAAAAAGATTGATATTTGTCTAATAAGACCTTGGCATGCATGGATGTGGCTTACTGGTCGATGAAGTGGAATTAAAACCAAGGTAGACCAGGGTTCAAATCTCGACAAACAACATGTATTCAATGAAATACTCCGCCTAATAACATACACATTCTACTTTTTAATTTGTAAAAATAGTCATTCTAACTACAACGTTAACTTGTACAAAGAAATTTCATAACTATATATCTAATAACCGCGCTGATGGGAGGCAACATATATTTTATGAGATTGTACTTAATATCTTCATACATGTATTCAATGAAATTGTACTGACTCATTTTGATTTGTACAACTGGTCATTCTACAACCTCAACGTGCACAAACAAATACCAACATGCACAAACAAATACCACTAACTATCAGCTATTCGTGCCGATGAGAGGTAACATGTATCCAATAAACATACTCCTCCTAAACACAAACATTTCAACTTATTTTGATTTGTAAAAATTGGTCATACTACAACTTTCAACATGCACAAACGAATCGCAAAGTCACCCGATACCTGTGTTGGTAGGAAGTAGTAGGTATTCCATGGGATAATCGAGGTCCATGCAAACTGATCGTACATACACTATTATTAAAAAAAAAACATAACTTGCACAAACAAATATATTTAAAAGAGAGAGAGATTAGAAGAATTACTTGAAGATATGGATTGACCAGATGCATTAGCAGATTGCTTTAATTTGACATGAATCAAAAGAACAGTTTGTCCTCTGGCTAATAGATGATCAACAGTCCATTTTAAAGCAATTTGGCTTCCTTTATCTTTATCTATTGACACTGCTATTAATTTATTTGGTAATGGCATTCTTTCTCCACTCATATTTGGTGGTGGTGGCCACATTTTCTTTAAAAAAATAATTATGTATATTTTCAACAACACATGATCATTCCTATTCTATTATTTCCAAAATATGTATTACACAAAGATCTTTGTACAAATCTAACACATAAAAATTAATCATAGAACTGAAAATCTTGAAAATTATGACACTTAGTTGAATTTGATCTGTTCTTGAATTTACCATAGAGAAGAAAATTGTGAGTTTTAGTGATTAAAAAAATTTAGAGAATTTGAAGGGAGCTCCATTTTTGGTGGATACTTAGTTGGTTTTATGTAATAGTAACCACTATTAGTATTAATTATCATAACAAACTTTTAGTTTAGAATATTTGACCACTATATTTAAAATTTGTCAAAATTATTACTCCATTTGTCTCATTTTATATGAGGTAGTTTGACTCAACACAGAGTTTAAAAAAGAAAGAAAGACTTTTAAAATTTATGGTCTAAAAATGGAGGGAAAAATGATAAATATACGTCCGAACTATCGTAAATGGTATGCAAATATCACCGTCATACTTTTGGACATTGGTGTCCCCGCCATTCAAATACTAGGGCGTATATACCATTTATACTAACGGACATACATGTGTCATAATCTTATCCACCAATCCAACATTTATTAAATATCGGATTGACGGATAAGACTGTGCCACGTGTCCTATTTAGTCCTCCGTTAGAGTGAAGGACGTATATACTCTAGTTTTAGACGGCAGGGACACCAATATCCCAAAAGTATGACGTACGATCGGTGTCTGCATGTCATTTACGATAGCTCAGAGATATATTTTTCCTTTTTCCCAAAAACGAATGATACAAATTTGTCCGGCGATAAATCATTTCATTAAGGTTAAATTGACATTTTAAAGTTAAATTTTTACTTGATATAAAAGTTTGTCATTCTTTTGTGACGGACTAAAAAGAAAAAGCAAGTACTACTCCCTCCGTTTAATTAAAATGACATCTTTCTTTTTTGGTAACATTTTAAAATCAGCTTTCTACTTGACATGTTTAAGACCATAAGATCAAAGGACAATTTTGTACATTTAACATAACTTAATTTAGGACCACAAAATACTAAAACTCTGTGTCAAGTCAAATCAGGTAATTATAAGAGTAATATAAATTGGAACAAAGAGAATAATTGTTTCATCATTTAATTATCACACGTGTTTTGTTAAATTTGTTTAATTTATTTATATTTGAGGGTAATGTAATTAAAAATTTAAAATTGATCAAAATACAACATATTTCTTTTAATGAAGCAAAATCATTAATTGAGACTAGAAAATCGGGAGAATGTACCAACAAGTGAGAAATAGAAATGTAATTATCAATTAAGTTATCCAATATTTATTATCAGATAATTTTATTTAAATTTAAACAGATAAGATGAAATCACTTAAAATATTTTACTCACTGAAATAAGAAGAGTATTAAAAAAAAGAGACCTATTTGAAATCAAATACTTTTAAATAAGTTGTGAATATGTACATCGAAGTAAGAGAAAAAGAAAGAATATTTTATTTTATTTTTTAAAAAAACAATTTTTATAAAGTATACCAAAAATAGATAATTACAAATTCAAAATATTTTATAAAATAAGAACTTATTGACTACACCACAACTAATATAAATGCTAAATACTCCTTTGGTTCACTTTTGTTGAATCAATACTCAAAATTTTAAAGTTAAATATTTAAAAAATTATACGAAAATTATCATAAATTACAATCCTACGTAAAAAGAAAAAGAAAATACAGAAAAACTGATTTAATTAATCCAATTAGATGTAAAATACCTTTCCTAATCCTTCGATAACACAAAGACTTGACAGACAAGTAAGTCAATTTTCCCTAAATTTTCTACTTTTGTTAGAACTAGGAAAACTTTAGTATAAGTATATAATAACTTGAATATTTCGGGTATAACATCAAAAAAAAAATAATATACAATTCTCCATACTTGTGAATTAGAGTTATGGTTCAAGAAAATAATACTAACTATTGATGGTATTATGCATGATGATAAATGTGAATCGTGGTCGAAAAAAAATATGAATGATTCCTCCGGTTTAGAATATATAAAACGAAATGAAGAGAGAAAAAAAGCAAACTCGATTCGAAAAATGAAGGAAAAAAGAAAGAATGAGGTATGTGTTGATGCTATTGAACACTTATATTACCTTATTCCTTGTAGAAAGAGAAGCAAAATGTATAGAGAGTCGAGGTACAGACAATGTACCTCGACTCTCATAGTTGGTGAATTTATTGATAGAGTTCCAAATATGATCAACCCAGAGCCAATCGAAAAATTTCAAGATTTCGAGGTTTCAGTAATCCCAAAGATTGATTCTTTGAGTGTTATCACTGAACCAATCGAAAAAATTCAAGATTTCGAGGTTCCAGTAATCCCAAAGATTGAAAAACCGGAGAAAAAAAGGCGAAAAAACAGAGTATCAGAAGCTGTTATGCCAGACGAGTTGAAGAAAAAGATTGAAGAATTAGGGGTTTCGATATCTAAAGTATCGTTAGTGATTGAGAAGCAACTATATAAAACTGATTTAAGTGAAACACATATGCGTTTATCGATACCGGTGAATCAAGTTGTTAATTATGATGAATTTTTGAATGCACAAGAGAAGGGTATTTTGGATTCAAGAGATAGTTGTAACAGAATATCAACGATTAAGTTCAATTTGATTGAACCATCACTTGAAATATGCAATATTAATTTGACTAAGTGGCCAATGAAGTCGAGTTATATATATGTTTTGTTGAATGATTGGATGTCAGTGCACCAGAGAAATGGACTCAAGGTTAATATGATGGTGCAGTTATGGTTTTTTCGTAAGGATGAAGATCCATGGCTGGCACTTGTGGTTCCTCATGATTAATGCTCCCGCTGCTGCAGTTAGGGGTGTGCAAAAATCAAACCGATCGATAAATCGAACTGATAAGAGTGTTATCGGTTTGTTGTTTGGGTTAACGGTTTCTTTAATGGTTTTATTAAAAAAAATTATTAGGTTATAGTTTGGTATTGCTTTTTAATATTGGGTAAACCAATATTAACCCACTCAGATTAGTAATTTACTACCTTTACTTGTTCATAAATATTACTATATATTAATTTCAATATTTACTACGTTTGTCTTTTGACCTTCAATTTACATTTTACATTGATTAATAAACTTTAAAAAATCTAAAGTAAGAACCTTATTCTTCTTAATTTCTCTTTATGTTACATTTGTACAGTTTTTCTTTTCATGTTTGTTATTATTGTTTCTATTTTATGAACATTTGTGAAGTTACATTTTCGCATTGAATTTATTAGAAAAGTTATATATTTTCTTATTGGTTAAATAAAAAACCAAACCGTTAAAGACCAAAATCGATAAAAAAAATTATTGGTTAACATATTTAAAAATCAAAAATCAATAAATCGAACCCATTTTTTTTGTAATTTTATACACCTTTTTTAGTTTATATGGCATAAGTATCCTTCTGGATAATGACTGAAATTTCAGGGACACACTTTCATTAAATTCTCATAATCTTTTTTTTTTTGATAATTTTTTACACTTTTTTGACTTATATGGCACTCAACAATCTCTCACACGCTTCAATAACGTGAAGCCATGGAGTGTGCTACGTAAGCCAAAAAATGTATAAAATTACAAAATAAATTAGTTCGAGATAAAAATAATCTTAATTTAGTTAAGATGTGTCTCTGGAGTTCCGATCGTAGTCCAGAAGATACTTGTACTTTATTCTTGAGCATTGTTCCTAAATACAAGAAACTCGACTTTTTTTGAACTGAAATACTTATCATGAAATATATACAATAAAGAAATGCATACTTCATCTTCAAACTATATTGTTCAATAGGTAATATTTGCACCATCGAACACATAAATTTTCACGTTAACTTCTCAACAAATTGAAAATCTAACATATATTACATATTCATACCGTATATTTTGGAATCAAATTTACCCTGTTTTAAACATTTATGTTATTAACATAATAATAATCTTCAAAGAATTTTATATAAACTATGATTAGAACTTTTTCTAATAAGAATTCTAATACGAGTGACCTTATCTCTTCTGCTCTAAAGTTACAAAAATAATCAAAAATATTATTTAAATATGTGAAATTTATAATATTATCTTCCACTAAGGGTCATTCGTTTTATAGGTTGTATTAACATCATATCATAAACGTTATATAGTTAGACCAAATATATTTACGTTTATTTGATTTTCTTAATTTAGTTTCTAAATGACAAAGTTGACGATATAATTTAATACCCAATTAAAAATGGTGTCATTAAAAATCTATACAAATTTAATATTCCTTCCTTTTTGCCAAAATTGTAAATAATAATTGGAATTCCCTTCCCTTCTCTCATATTTTTTTCTCAACAAAAGCTCAAAGGTATGTTCTTCAATCTTCAACTGATTGATTTGTATAAATTTATCCCTTTTCCAATTTTCTGGGTTCGTTTTGACATTGTTGATTTCTCAATTTTGTTGTTTTCTTGGCTGTTGATTCATAGATTTGATTAGATTGTAACTTTTTAATCCCTAGTTGAGATTTTTGTTTATTAAGCAAAAAATTTCAATAAAAATGAAACCCATATACAATAAGAACAGAAACCCCCTAACCCATCTTCGTTATGGCCTCAAAACCTCATATTTAGGGTATTTTCCATTTGTGTGTACTTCAAAAGTCGTAAAAGTTTGGTTTTACAATCGGGTAATGC
Source organism: Solanum pennellii (assembly GCF_001406875.1). Classification (NCBI taxonomy): domain Eukaryota; kingdom Viridiplantae; phylum Streptophyta; class Magnoliopsida; order Solanales; family Solanaceae; genus Solanum; species Solanum pennellii. Next base: position 974,862 of record NC_028644.1, on the reverse strand, counting down.
AATTTGTAGATGGAGATTTAGTTTCTTGTTGTAAGTGGATAGGTAGAATGGTAGATGTGACGTTAAAGTTCGATCGAGGGTAGAGAAACCTCTAGATGAATGCTCAATTCATAACATTGAATGCCCATTATGAACGTTGTAGTTTTAGTACCGGTTGGCTATGTTGCTCGGATTTTTCAAAAATGTCATGGGGTGCATGTTGATTCTCCAAAATTAGTGCATTTTTTAAGGGTCCGAGCAACATAGCTGGTCTCTATTTTGTGGCAAATACGAAATGGTTTTAAAAAAATGTTTCATGAGTTTCATTTTAAGGGACATTTGAGGAAACAATACCAGTCTAGTCAAAGGCGTACTTCAAGTGCGCTTAAGCCTTGAAGCGAGGCGCGAAACGTGTTGAGCGCTTTGTCTCATCTTATGTGCGCTTCAGTGTCGTCATCAGGGTTTTAAGTCAAACGTTTTGTTGCCAATGAGCCTTTGTTATTAAAAGAAGTGACACTAAACAATTGATATTTCACTTTATCATAATTGTTTTTCAATTTCTTTGGTCATATATTTGTCATTCATGTTTGTAGTAATTATTAGTCTTGGGGTTAACATATATATATTTGTATTTTTTTCTCTCTTTGTGTCTTTTCTCATTAAAGCCCACACTTTATTTGCGCTTTGCGTTTAAATCCTCCATGGACCTTAGAGCTTTTTTATGCTTTTCGCCTTTGATAACACTGAACAATACAAACTACAAGCTATATAGGAATGACAAAGAGAGGAAGGCAATATGAGAACTACGCCATTGTGTATCTTTTGGGTTGCCTGAAATGAAAGAAATAGAAGAATGACCCATAATAGAGAAAGTGTAACATTTTGTTCATGTTTGAAGAGAGAATCACTACTTGTATAGATAATTTGCATTACTTGCTAGTTGACTGTGGTTGAGCCACTCATAATCCTTTGTACATATTTCTCCTACCGACTGTGTGTTTAATGAATAAATTCTTTGGTTTTATCATAAAGAAAATTCTGACAATGGGTGGGGTTAAACAAGGTATCTGATAATAAACTAACAAATTTTCTCATATGATGTGATGGTAACGTTTCCCTTTGTAACCGTCAGAGTAATCCTGTATTAAATGCCTCAATATTTTCAGTAACTTATAAACTTTTTTGTGAAACTATTGTCATCTGCACCTCCTTCTAGTTTACTTGTTATCATGATTATTTCTTGGGTTTAAGGAGAAGTCGTTGAAATTTGATTACAGTGATTTATTGTGTTGAATAGTGTGTTGAAATATGGATGGGAAAGAAGACAAGTGGAATGAGATGCGAATTGTGGATGGATGATTAAGACTGCCTTTACATTAGTTAAATAAGTTAGTTTATATGTTGTCTGTGCTGTATATAGTGGAAAAGTTAATTGTTTTATTTGCAGCATGATTTTGCTTTGTTTGCAGCTATCTTTGTTTCTTCGATATCTTCAAAACTCATGGATGATTTGCATGCTGTACAACATGTTTAAGTTTTGATGTTTGTGCATGCTGTACGCATGTTTAAGTTTTGATGTTTGAATTCTGCCTTATTTTGATATTCATTCTCTATGGCTAATAGTTTTTTTTTAGGACAGTTACAAGCTTTTGATCTGGCAATTGGTCTCGCTGTAGGTTAATTTCCAGTTTCCTGATTTGGGTTTATCTTGTACGGAACTTCACAATGGTAAGTCTGAACTTTTACTCGTGTTATATTTTGCGTAAAACACATTAAGCCCCTCCCTATTACAATTGGTTTTTTCTTATAATTATAATCAGAATCGTTATTTTGTCTGACCAACAAAGTCTATGTATACCATTCTTTTATATGTACTCAGAAATGCATTTCAATAGCTGTTAATCCTGTTGATTGTTTTTTATTACATTAGGATTTCTCATTTCGACTCTTCACCTACGTAAACTTGACAGCATTATAGTTTTGCATCTCTTTATGTTTCTATACATGCAAAATGTGCTTGCAAGAGAGAGTAATGTCAAAATGGTGGACCTGTCTTGTAAAGCAGACATAAAGACATGTTAACTGATACTTAGCCTGGAGAGAAAGGATTATTGATTTGTCTAAGGTTTTCTCATTTGTTAACATTGTGGAGGTGTGTGGGAAGATGGATTATTACAGATCCATAGCAGCATCTGGAATGAGTCGAGAGACATGCTACTCAAGCTTAACGGTGGCTGGTTACTAAGTTATCAGCACATCGCACAGTAATATAAATTTCATGCCACTACATATATGCATAACTTTGGTAAAAAGAATTGGATGGGAATGGATTTAATATTGTTTTTCTCTTCTCCATTTTCTTGCATTATTCTCATGTGAGTAACTGTTCAAGTGATCGTAATCAATAGTCACTGTAGGTTTTGTGTCGTAGCCAAGGAGAATAGGGTCATTTGAAAAAAGAATCAAGACTCAATCTTGGGTCTATTTTCCAGGTTCAAGTTCTACCCTATACAATTGTCTCGGAGTTTGTTCTTTTATCACTTACAGAAGCTCTTTCTTCCCATACAGTGGTATGCTGATCTAAAGTGTAAAACCCAGGAAAATCTCATATCAATAGAATACGGGAGAGAGAGATGTTGTGTAGCTTAGACCATAGAGATGCGATTTAAAGTCGTGCGTGCCTAGGTCTAAGACGGACAATATCAGTAGTGGTTGGGTGTTACGGATGGTGTCAAAGTCGCTCGCTTGTAACAGTGGGGCAAACCTCTGTTTCAAGTGAGTTTAGTGCTTTAGGCTAATTCCATATCTTTAAGATGATGGTGGGCACACCTCAGTGAGGATGCTGAGTCCCTAAGGTGGGATAGGCACCAGACAAATCCCACATCGGTAAAACACAGGCGAGAGATGTTGGGTTATATAAGGAAGGAAGGCTTAGACCCTAGTGATGCGTTTTAATCCCGGGGGCCCTAGACAAAGTGGACAATGTTACTAGTCTACAGGGCTGTCACATATAGGTGCAAGAAAATTAATACTAAACAGAACAAATTAGAAGAATTATAAAAATTTGTGTTGGAAACAATTATTTTTATTGTTTCCAACACAAATTTCCCACCGAAGGTGATTATTTTGGGGCATAAGCTTGGATAGTGTCGCAGTTTTGGAAATGAGTTCCTATTCCTTTTCCGTATTCTTTCCTGAACCTAGTGGTTACTGCACATGTAGAAATGTGAAAGCAAACAAGACTTATCACGAGTATTGCTCTAACAGTTCATTTTCTTGTTACAGGCTGCAAGAATCCTTGCTAATATAATTGTCATGGGCTCTACAATATTGGCACGGTCTTTTGTTCAAGCATATCGTCAGGCACTGGCTAGTAAGTACTTTCTTACACCTTTTCCTCTCATCTTCCCATCAGTTGATATAGGTGACTAATCTGGAGAGTTTGGTCTGAATAAACATTTCAACGGCTATTTCACCATACTTGTTTTTATATATATATGACGTTTGTGCAAGTCCTGAGGTAAGCAATGGTCAATTGGTAATTAAACATACCTTGAATCAGCCTATGTTGCTCAGACTCTCCTAAAATGTTGCTGCAACTGTGTGTGTCAGATTCTCTAAAAATGCTCTATTTTTGGAGGATCTGACACGCAACCATTGACACTTTTGAAGAGTCTGAGAAAAATGCTCTAATATTTCATTCCAAGAAACAGTAGATCAGTGTTAGAAGAATGGGTCTATCAATTTATTTATTTTTAATGGTCTATCAACTGATTCACACCATTACTCCTCGTTCTAGAACTCCGGCTTATGTCACTTGAGTCTCATGTGATCTGATTATCTTATCCCGAGCGTATACTACATTTTTATACTTACTTTTATCAAACAATGGCAGACGCCTCTAGGAATGGGGTTGCTCAAGAAGCAGTACAGAATATGAAAAGAGCTAGTAAAACCATGACTGATGTAGAGGCAAGGCAGATTCTCGGTGTCACTGAGAATGCATCGTGGGAAGAAATCATGCAGGTTAGTCTAGTGCAGTGATAATTAGTAGTGGATGCTGCTATTCGTATACGTGTGACCTCAATTTTGCTTCTTTCTGCAGAGATATGATAACTTGTTTGAGCGAAATGCTAAAAATGGAAGCTTTTACCTTCAGTCGAAGGTTCATAGAGCTAAAGAGTGTTTGGAAGCAATTCACCAACCTAAAGAACCAGAGGAAAAATAAACAACTTTGTTCAGCATGTTTAGTGTATAGCTAGCTCTGCTGCATAGTTGGTTTTATCTAGTCAGTTTATAGTTTTTGATGGTGGAATCGATTTTACTGAAGTAACTTGAGGTTACTATTCAAGTTTTATGTGTGGTATATCTGGAATATACAAAAAAAACATTGTAGAATAGCTGGATTTATCAAGAGTTGTTAACCATAACAAGTATGTTGACATTGTGTCAAACATAATTGACAGGTAATTGTAACTAGAGCTCGATACAGATAACCCTGAACCCTGAACCCTGAACCCTTCCGAGGCTATTATGGTTAGAATGTGGTTGTGGAAGAAGTCGCGTGTGCTTCCATTGACCATATGTAAATGGTGAAGCATTAAGAATTTGAAGATCTATTCTATCTTCTAAATATGCTTTAGTTTATTCTTTGAATGTAACATGTTAAAGACTTGTTGGACCATAGTTCCAACAGAAAAACAAGACAAAACAAAACCATTAACATCACTTGGACAAGATTAAAAAATTAAGAGAAACTGAATGAGAAAAGGACATGTTTTCATCATGTCCACTTTCTTTCTCAATTCTTAATACCAAACAAAAGTGAAAAAGTAACTTTCAATTCACTTTCTCATTCATCTTTCCATTCTCTATTACCAAACTCAGGTCTATTTTGAAGTGATAGAAAAAAAGAAAATAAAAGATGTTAAGCCATCAAAGTTTACTTTTTTGGAACCATATGTTATGTGTCATCAAGGAGCCAACAATTATCCACGTGAATTGTGATCGGATGGTTGAAATTTTTCTATCCTTTACTAGAAGTCTCGAATTCAAACCTTTTAGAATAGAAAAAAAGAATCCTAGTGGGGGGCTTGGATCCATATGATGTGTGTCACCAAAGAGCCAACAATTATCAATATAGATAGTGATGGTATGGTTGAAAGTCCTTCGTCCTTAATGAGAAGTCTCAAGTTCGAACCTGTATAAATGAAAGAAAAAAAATCTCAATGGGTGTGGACCCATATGTTGTGTGTCATCAAAGAGACCATAACTATTAACATGGATTGCAGTGAGATGGTTCGAATTCCTCCATCTTTAACCAGAAATTTCGAGTTCAAATTTTTTGAAGACAAAAAATCTTTTTTGAAGCACTGTCCCCAAAAATTTAATCGAACTTCAATACGAATTAAAAAAAAAAAATCCAATAGTTGAATACTACATGTAGAAAGAGGTTAGGTGCTTACAAGCTACTCATAAAGCATTAAAGTCCTATAAAGATAGAAAAAGAAATTAAAGTTAAACCACTTGTTTAACAAAAGAAAAGTAAAGATTGGGAGTGTCTTTTTTGAAGCACATAAAGTTAGTTCCAACAGAAAAAATTCTTTTTAAAATAATTACTTCCTTTATTAGTTTACCTTCGTTTATATTTAGTTAATCATAATATCTTTTTTTTCTAAAATCAAATATAAATGTGCGCTTCACTTATAAGAAAATATAATACCATCTCTTTCGTTGTGCATTCTTATTGACTTTTTTATTACACATTCGATTCAACTAACATAATCTTACTGATTTATTTTTTAATAAAGTACGATAGAAATGACTACTTTAATACCTCAAGATTAAACACATGTAATTTTTTTACTTTTCAAACCAAGCTTCTTGGTCCCAATTTGTTTTTGTTTTTTTTTAATAATAATAAAATCACTTTGGATATTCTTTTCTTAACTTCAACCATTTTGTCCTAAAGTTTTATTTATTATTTCAATTTTGAATTGAGCAACTTTTAAGTACATGTTTGGATCTATAGCAGCCTTTTGAAGGTCGGTGCAATTAGTCCCAATCAAGGCCCACTTATTTTTAAGAAAACCCTCAATATTTGTCTAATTTGTGTATCGACCTCTTGATATGATTTTCTGAGATAAAAACGATTTCTGAGTATTTAATCAAAAATATTAGTTAGAAGACTTACAAATTTCTTCTAAGTGGAAGTACACAAGATAAATAATTTTTCGTGTTTTAAAACTTAGAAATCCTTTCTAAATAGATGTGGAGAAGTTTTTTCTTTGTTAATCGTTATCGTCATATTAAAATGAAGACACTTAATTTTTTTTCACACCTCATAACAGTATATTTATAAAGAATTTCTAAGTTTTTTTTTTTTTTGGGGGGGGGGGGGAGTAATATGTATTCTGATCGTATAAAGAAGTTTTTATGTCTATAATATCATTATATTTTTTCTATTGTAACACGTCATTCATTATGTTTTTTAGATTATCAAAATATGTAAAAAGAAAATATTTAAAAAGATTATATTTTTTTATAAGAGATCTTCATTTGATTTTTACATAATTTCTTTATTTTTATACCTATGAAATTTGGAAAAAAAATTATTTTTATCTATTCAAATCGCAGAGGAACACCAAATTCTCTTTCCTCTTTATAAATTAATAAAACAATATACAAATAAGATGAACTTAATCAAATTCTATAAACAAAATTATATATCAACCATAGCAAAAGATTAAGCTAATTGTTCCTGCGGAAACATCTGAAAAAATTGAAACGATACAGAGAAAATTAGTATGATTTCTGTGCAAGGATGACATGCAAAATTCGAGAAATGGTCGAAATTTTTTTTAAAAAAAATCAAAAAAGATTAAGCTAATTAATGAAAAGTATTTTGATTACATCAACCATGTGGATTTTGTGTTAATAGTGTTTATCACCAAATAAATATTCCTCTAGTGTCAACAAGAATATTCCTTCTTCTTTTTTTCTATTTTGATGAATAAAGTTTTGTAGTTTGTGATATTAATTTATAAAATGTAAAAAAAAAAAAAAGGTCAAAAATTTCATTTAGTTAGAAGAGAAGTCTTTTAATTCAATATTATGATCTTCTGTGTGGGGAAAATTAATCACAAATTTAAATTTTAGCAATATTTTCAAAAATAAATAAATTATTTTTGTTGTGTAAATTTATAAAGTCAATTAAATAGGTCTTTGGAGAATATACCAACAAGGCTTATTCATTAGTCCATTCTTCTATCTTTTGAAGACAATAAGTTGAAATAATTGAACTAACCATATTAATATAAGTTAATAAATTAATCAAAATACATTTAGCTAAAATGAGTTATGTAATAACAATTCCTTAAAAGATTATAAAATTATTTTATTTAGACCCTAAAATTATACGAGATATTTTAATCGAGTATTAGAATACATGTTAACAAAGTATTCCTATTACTAGAGGATTGAGGTGTTGAGATTTCAATTTATGACTATTTTAGAATGACGAGTTTGATATTTTTTTATTTTTAAATTTAATATATATATATATTTAATGAATCTTTTAGCACAAATTTACTATTGAACAAAAAGTTATGGATCATTCGTGAAAAAAAAATTATTTATTTATTTTTAGAAAAAAAACTTAAGGATTAAGAAACTTGACAAGTCAAAAAAGCAGTTTTTATCACTTCTTTCTTTTTTGTTTTTTCCATTTCTTTTATTATTTGGATTTTGTGGGACTGTAAAATGTTAGACCAAAAAAGGTAGAAAAGAATGAGACTAATTAATTAATAAGACTATAAAAATAATTAATTAATAGTAAGTATTTTTTTATACCTCTAATTCAAGATTTCAAATTTAGGCTTTTATATATTAAAAGAATTGTTATTAAAAAGTTATTACACCTTGATATGAGATTTTTTAATGTATAATATAATATATTCACGGTAAGAAAAATAAAAAAAGAGAGAGACACTAATCAATATAAAATGAAATGAAATCACAAGACAAATAAAAGGTCACATTTAATTATGGAAAAACTGCATATTTTACTATTATATATTATTATTATTATTTATATATTTTTTAAAATATTATTTATTTTTAATATTAATTTACTTCCATCACGTAGCTGGGTACAAATAAGCCAGTTAAAAACGAGTAGGCAGGGCGTTAGGCTAGTGTCAGTGGAGTTTCCACGTATATTTGACTTAAATACATATATTTTTATTATCAGATACACAAAAATAAAAAAAGACACAAAATAAAAAAAATACAAATAAAACTCATATATATCTCAAAATGTCCCACAGCTTTATAACAACAAAACAAATTAAGCCTAATTCCAGAATACCAAAAATAGAACTACTTGATGTTTTTTCTTTATAATTATTTGGTATTTGAAGTTTATTGCCCAATTAATACTAATTATGTCGCTTAAAATTTATTAAAAGGAATAATGTTCCATTTTAAAATAAAAAGATCCTAATTTTTTTATTATTGAAATGGTAGTGAGTCACGTGATTTATTTAAGAATCTATAAATCAAGTATAGGAGTATAGAACTATATACCTTTGAAAATTTTGATTTTAAATTTACTTTATGATATTTTATATCAAAATAAAATTTTGACGATAAATTTGTTTTTTCTCGTAAAGTTTAGAATTAATTTTTTTATTTCTTTGAGTCAATGGCTAATTTAAATTTATTATTCGTCAAAGCTATAGCTATACCTTTGAATCATTCTAAAAAAATAAATACAAACCCTATCTCTTAATATACAAAATAATTAAAAAAAAATTACCCAACAAAATTAAATAAGAAAAAAAGGATACTCCTATCCTGTGACATTTTTTCGTTTTTTTAGAGTCAAACTGTTTCAGCTTGATTGATAATTTATGCATGGAATCATCAATTTTATTGAAATAAAATTTATATAATTATAAACTACGTAAAATGTATTATTAGTCTCAATAATTGACTGTTCAAATATTTAAAAGATATATGAAAAATTTACTGTCAAAAGATAGACTTGTTTGAAACTCGAAATCTGAAAAGTGTCGCATAAATCGGGACGGACGGAGAATGTAATATTGTAATTATAGCTTATATCAAGGGGTATAAAAGTAATTTACCACTACAAAAACAACTTTATTTGTTTGTTGGCTTTTTCTTTGATGAAGTAACCTAGCTACTTTGGCTTCTCTACCTTTTGCTATATAATCATTCACTTTGGCTTCTATTTTTTTCCCCCCTTTCTTCCCCTCCCCCCTAATCCCAAAATTACTTCCTTGTTAATCATCTTCTTAATATTATTTTTTTTTTTAGAAAAAAAAAAATAATATGGAGAAGAAAATGGCTAATTTTCCTAGTAGAGATATGAAGAAAAGTCCATCTTTATTGGCTTTGGAAGAGTTTGTTAATCATAACAAATTATTTTGTGGAGAAGATGCAAAAATTGGTGATGTTTTTGGAGGAAATGATCTTCAACAAAATATCAATAATAATAATAATAATAATATTAATATTAATCATCATGATCATGATAATAATAATAGTCATCATCATGCTCAACTTTTTGATGATATTTGTTCAATTGCTCCCTCATTTACTATGAGTAATCAGGTTAGCAAACTTTCCCTCTTTTAAAAACTTCTTGTATGATTCTTTATCATAATCGTACTGTTCATGTCAGTTTACGCACACATTAATTAATTTTATAAATATCCGTTATCTTCCACCAGCACAACTCTTGATCGCTTCTTTAATATGTGTTTTGTATAAGAGAGAGTTTGTATTTATTTTCTTTTCATGTCTTTTTATTAGTCATGTAACGAAATTTATACGATCAATACTTTAACGTGTTATACTTGATTTTGAGATATTTGTTCGAAAGATTAATTGGAAAAGAATATTTCTTTTGATATGGTGTTAAAGAATCTATATATTAGAACCACAAACAAAAAAAATTAAAGAGGAGAAATGAATTAAAATGAAGAAAAAGAGAGATGAATTTAATGTTGAAGAATAAATGAAGAGGGTGGGTTGATATTTAAAGAGAAAGATGCTACAAAGATTTTTGGAATCTAATTGGTGAAATAAAGTACAATTGGTGATTTAATTTTATTTTTTTAATTTAATTAATTATATTATGATAAGCCCTAGCAACTTTATAATGTTTATTACAAATTGTATTAAATACAAAGGGGGGGGGGGGCATATTTCATTTGGGACGTGACTATTTATTATTGGTAGAATATATACAAGTGAAAAATTGACTACAAAAAAACACATTCCAAATAAGTTTTTTTTTTTGTGTGTAAAAATATAGAAAATAATATAGAGGAAAATAATATTTAGGAGAAATAATGTTTAATTTTTTTTTATTTTTAGTTACTATATGAATTCTTCTCCCCTTTAATTACGTTTGTGATAGAGAAAGCTAGATTTAATCAAATTAGATATAATATAATAAGTTGTTGAATATGAACTCGTGTATGTATTTACTTGAATTGGTTATCTTTTGTATTCTGTTTCTTTGTCTCTGTATCTTTACGAGATATAAGTAAAATATGTGTATACTCTACTCGTCTATATTATCTCACTTGTAAATTATACTAAACATCAATTCGTGAAATTATCACTATGTTAACAATAAAAATATAGTACAAATAAGGAGATTATAAGATTTTATTTTTTTACATAATTAATAGGTTTTCAAATATTTTTTTTAAATTGATTCCTTTCAGTTTCTGACTATATTCATGGTGCTTAACTAGACATAATTTGGAATCTCACTTTTTAATGAATAAATTAAAGTAATCAAAATAATATTTGAGAGTTTTTTTTTTAATTACTATAAAATATAAAGTTGTGTTTAATTAAATACTAAATTTCCATGTTACTGTGAATGGTCGGTTTGCTGTTTAACTTTCAGAGGAATATAATCATACTATATAATAATATAATAAAAAACTTTAGAGTTTAAACAAGTGATTTTAAAGTTAGTCACAACAAATAATTTTCGAATAAAGGTCTGTGATTTTTCTCTTTTACGTAATTATAAAAGTATTATACTGTTGAAATAAGATTTACCTCGTGCGTTTTTTAAGTAATTTTTTTTAAAAGGAATTAATTTTTCTTTTTCTACTTTTGTTGTTTTTTTTAGTGGAGAGTTGATTGATTTATTGCCTTTGATTAGGTTCTATGGGCTTTTTGAAATTGTCTTATTTCTTTGTATTATATAAAAAAAAGAATTAGGTATAGATTGAGAATGACACCACAAATTAATTAATCAGAAAAAAAAAAGAAAAAGACAATAATTATATATTTCAATGTCTCTTTCATACCACACACACAAGTATAAAATAATAATTAAATAAATAGAGTAATAATAATTAAATAAATAGAGTATACTTTTAAAGCATAGTTTGAGAGTAGTTCCCTAGGGACATCTTTAGAAGATCTTCTTTTTTAATTGGGGGTGTTTGGGTGGGGGTGGGTTAATACTTCGAAATAATTTTTGAATTTTCGGTGATAAGTTGGCTTCGCTCTTGATCTGGTATATATATAATTAAGAAATTGACAAGATTTAGTGGTTTGCGAGTTTTTTAATCATTTTTTTGATTTTAGATTTTCTGTATTGACCAGATTCGATTATGTAGCATATCATATTAGATCGAATTCATTTTTTGTATTTTATAAAATTAGTATATACTAAATTATACTTACATTATTAATTAATTATTTTTTTTAATTTAAGAAGTTGCTTGAACAACTATTTAGATTAATTCTTTTTTTAAAAGATGATGAGATGCTATTTTTTTGAATAAATAGCCATTCAAACTCTAAAAAGTCACATTTATTTTAATGTTTTGAAATATACCTTCCTTGATGATGCAACATAAGTAATAATAATTTTTTAAAATATTGTAGTGATGATAATAATACCAAATATTTATTTTCACATTCTTTGAATATTCTGATTTTTTTTCTTTCACTAGACTATTATTTTGATTTCTATTTTTAGATATTTATACACGGAATTGAGTATAGACGTGCAAAAATTTATATATAAGAGATATTATACTAATATTTAACGACCTTATAGATTATCAGATTCTTCAAACACGTTTAAATTAATTTCCACCTAATTTTTTTTTTTGCATACTCACTTATTTATATTTTTTTTTTCAATTACAGGATATATTAAGTGGTTTATCAAATTGTGCATTGACAGAAAAGCCCCTTTGGTCTCCAAATATTACTCCCAAGCAATCCAGCATTTCTGTAACTGGGGATTCACAATCTTCAATATGTGGTATATATATATATTTACTGTATAATTCAGTACGACGAAAGTTATTTGCAAAAACTAATTAAATTACGAAGAAGGGTATAGCCAAAAGTTTTTTTGAAAGATAAAAAAATTCACATAAGAAAAGTGAATAATAATTCATATTACGAATCGAACGCTGAGAAATATATATAATTTTTTTAGAAGATAATTTTTAAAAAATAACTTTCGTTGTATAAAACCATCCATTTAATTATTTCATTTCTTTTATCGTAAAAAAAAAATATTGAATATGAATTTACATAAATTTAATTTCAGCTGGAAGTCCTACACCAACTATTATTATGTCCAAAATGAGAGATAATCAAACTATGGGAGCCAATAGTGGGTCCTACTCTGATGATGATGACGTGGAGGGTGATGTGGGCCCGTGTGAGGAAAGCGCGGACCCCTTAGATATTAAACGTATCAGAAGGTAAGACTCGTTCAATTTTGAAAATTAATCAAATAAACTTTTGAAAAACGCATTCAATTAACTCGATCAACGATAATAATATTGTCAGGCAAGCCTCTAATAGAGAATCGGCACGGCGTTCAAGAAGAAGGAAACAAGCACATTTAGCAGATCTTGAGAGTCAGGTATTTAAATTATATAATTTTATTATTATTCCGTTGGAAAAAAAAGAAAATACATTTAAATTAAGAATATTAAATTTTTTTGAGAAATTTTATTTTATTTTTTCCTCAGGTTGATCAATTTAGAGGTGAAAATGAAGCATTGTTTAAGCAATTAGCAGATGCTACACAACAATATAAAGAATCTTTGACAAATAATAGAGTGCTAAAGTCAAATGTGGAAGAATTAAGAGCCAAAGTATTTTTCCTTTTTCTCTTACACTTCAATTTAATTACCAATTGAATGTTTTTTTTTTCAAAAAAAATAATAATTTTGTTACGAGTAGATATTTAAATTTAGTCCATAAAAATATAATACGTCTAATTTGTTTTATGTTTGGATTAATTCGAATTGGTACATAGTCATAATTAACGATTAAAAGTATTTTATTATCAATTTGATTTTGTTATAATAACCCTCACTCATTTAATACATTTACCGTCAAGAGCGTTGAAATATCATTGTTTAGATATTTTTTGGTCAAATTTTTTTTTTCGAAAAAAAAAACAACAGTTTTAATTATTTTAAATTTAATTCACTTATTTGACACTTGTACAGTGTTGAAGTAGCATCGTCGGTCATATACTTTCGATCATGTTCATTGTTATTTTATAAATAGTCATATTAAATTTTTAATTTAATTCACTCGTTTGACACTTGTAGAAATGTTGATCAGACACTTTTTGGTCTTGATTCACTCAATTGACACATTGGTTACTTTTCAATCATGTTCTTTTTTATTTCATCAATCGTCAAAGTCGTAGGATTTTAGATTTCATATATGGAACTTCATGATAATTTTGAGAGATTTCACGTATGAAATTTGAAATTTCGTGATTATTGTTATTCTTAATCACAAAAATCAAAAAGTAGTTATATTTATGGATTTTATTCATTTTTTTTCTCAAAATTAATTTTTTCTTTTATTTGCATGCTATTATACAGGTGAAATTGGCTGAGGTTAGGGCAGCTAGAGGTACAGTATCCTCAAGTTTAAGTCATCTTTTCCTAAATTACTTTACCCCTCCTCAATCTCTTGATACCAATAATAATATTACGATGCGTCGTCTCGATAACGTCTCTCCGGCCATCAACGTTACCGGAGAAGACTCGTGGGGTGGAATTTCCGGTCAGAATCCGATGATCGGAGTCGAAAATGTTAATGCATTCGATAGAAATATCAATAATGGAGCTATGAGTGATAATGCTAGCTGCATTTCAGAAGTATGGTCCTTCAAATAGTATGTTCATTTTATTTAAAAGTGAATTATGGATTTTAATTAATTACTTATATAAATATTATTATTATTATAATTGTGGTATTTATGTATTATTATAGACAATTTGTATGTGAGACTTAAATCATAGTTGTATGTAACTATTTAAGGACTTTTATATGTTTGAGTTTGTTAACACTATGAACTTTAATATAATGTATTGTTATTTGATCTAAGAAAATATATGGGTTTTATCCATCGATTAATGTATATTTTGTTATTATTTAAGTTTTAGTTCATTTATTAAATATGTATTGAAATATTATGTCTAGAGGTGTCAGGTGGACGAACTAAATTATATTTCATCATACTTACTTCATTTTTCTATCTAATTCCATTTGTATCATATTGTTATCGCTATTAAAAACTAGAATTGTTTCACTTGCGAATAAACACACGATAAAAGATATACGTAGATGTTCCCTTCCATCACAAACACTTCTAAAAAAGTGTTGTAGCATGCAATAAATGTATATAGATTGTTTAGAAGTGTATATTCAACATGTTATACACAATATATACACAGTTGTACACCTTCATTCTTTAATAAAAAATTAGAGTGTTGGGCTTAACTCTTGAGCATGGTTTTTAAAGAAATGATCTATACAGTGCTATAGTGCATGTGAAATAAGTAGACTACAATTAAATTGATGATCAAAAGGTATGAAATACTTACAAGTTTCGAAATCAATTACTTAAATATACACTAGTTTGCAATATTACTAATCTTATCTGATTATGACGTGTCCAAATACATATATTTTAAGATAACGGAGTCAAAATTAAGTGTAATTTATTAAAGATATATACTATATTCAAGTAGATTTGAATGTATCTGGGGTACACAAACAAATCTCGTTCGCCACTTTTCTATGTATATTGTATCCCAGATACATGCGAATCACACCAGGTACATACAAATGCATGTATCTATTGTGTTTCTAGTGTGATTCATATGTATATGAGATACATATACAAATTTCGCTCGTCTCCCTCTTGTTCTAGCACACCTCTCTCCGTATTTCAATGTATTTGAATTTAAAAACAAATAAAATATCAATTTTTGCAATTTATTTTTCTCGCAAAATCAATCTCCAAAAGTAAAAAAAATTCTTTTGACTTTTAAGTTAAAAAAAAATCGACATTCGATGATCAATTTTATAAATAATAGAACTAAATATTTACTGTCTTTTTTAGTAGTGAATGTAACAGTATAACCCAGCGTGCATGTGATGAAATCAGCCATTTTAGCAGCATGTAAAATAAGCCATTTTGAGCTTACTTTATTAAATTGTAGGAAGTTTTACCTATTAAATTTTGTATTAAGAAGGAGTTTTTTTTTAAAAAAAAATGAAAAAGAAAAAGAAAAAGGATTCATTATATAGGCCTATTATAAATTCTAAACATATGCAATATTCATTATAAAGGGTGTCGAGAAATAATAACTTGTTATGTTAAGAATGTTCTAAAATATAGTATTTAATCATTTCGTATATCATGTTATTTGTATATATGCTAATTTTTTTTCGACGAAGGATGTTCAATTGGACACCCTTGACACTATGTGGCTACACCACTGACCGACAGGTTTCTAGATTAACAAGATTTTAAAAAAGAGATGCACATATATCATGATACTTCAACCGAATTTCACGTGAGAATAAAATATGAAAGTTTTAAATTTTTTATAAGTTATAATATACTCTACTAAGGTTCTATTACCTCCCTAAACTTATTTTATTAATAATTTTTACCTCTTATCGGCCTACGTGGCACTATCTTGTGGGCCCAACGCTGGTTGACTTTTTTTTCAAGCTAATGTCACGTAGGCCGAAAAGAGGTAGAAAGTTACTTATAAAATAAGTTTCAGGGGGGGTAAGAACCTTAGTATAGTATAAGTGTGTCTCTGAAATTTCGGGCATAGATTGAGAGGGTACTTGTGCATTTTCCCTTTTTTTTAACCGTAGATTTTTTACTTCATATAAGACAAGGATAAAATCTACTTATACTTTATTTTTTTTCGAACTTCACTGAAGTCACACTAGATATGTTATTGTTTGAGGTGTTAAAGACATGTTTTTTCTAGCTAACATATATAAATTATATGATAATCAAATAACATTTACAACATATTATATCTGAAATTGTATATATTATATATCTATCGACTAATTATTATAGTGACTATTTGCGAAAACTCCTATAGTTTAAATGGTCAAATTTCTCATTATTTCCATTTCCATTCTCATAACAAATATTATGCTTTTATCTTTTCCTTACTAAAGGAAGAAAGAGAACCTTTTATTATAAGTTGAAAACTCAATCTCAAAATTAATTCTAAACATATAATCAACAATAAAAAATTAAATCAAAAACAAATGATAATTAATATATTACCAAAAAAAAAGATACATAAATAAACATGAAATTGAATAAACCACAATTTTCTTTTTATTAATAACATTTCATAATAAAGTATCTCAAATTAAACATGAGATATTACATAATCATCATCACATTTCATCATTTCCCCCTTGTGATTATCATTAGATATCACAAAATCAAGATTATAAAGCACAGTAACAAGACTAATAGAACTCAAAAAAACTAATACAGGACCAAATATCCAAAGTACAAGTGTTAATGCAGCATAGAACAACCTATTAGCCACAGCATTTAATATAAATGCTTTTTCAAGTAACTCACAAATATAGTCTATACTCAAAATGAATATTCCCAAATCATTATTATGATCTTGTTGTGGACAATTTATGAGAAAATTCACTTGGTTTATAAACCTAATTGATATAGAATAACAAATAAATGAGAAGAGAAAAAATAATAAAAGTGTAACATATTTTAATGCAACCATAAATTCACCATGACCACCATAAACGGCGTCGTTTAATGGCTTTTTCACACTATAAGTGCTACTTATAACAGCAGCAAGACCAGAACATAATAAAATTGAAGTGGTTGCCATTAGGGTTGATCCCATTATTGTGTTTCTAAATGTTTGAACAGCCAATATGTTTTTCTTCTCATTATCCTGAAGAAAAAACGAAAAAAATATCGTCAGTTACGAGCTATTCAGTGATATATTTTGTGTTAATACTGTTCGTTCTCACTTGCTTTTCGGCGTGACGATTGATGTGTTATGTATAAGGTAATGATTCGTTTGATCTTTAGAGAGTTTGCAATAATTTAATTCATTTAAAGTATTAGAGTGACGTTATTATGATTTTACCATGTAACAACCCTAACAAACAAACCCTTTTTCACAATTAAAAAATAGTCAATAATTTTCTATTCTTTTTAATTTTCCTATCATTTAAGGAATTTCATTAGAATAATTTGAGCAAAATATGGTAATATGGTTTTTTTTTTCGAGATTCAATCAATTTTAATTTCTCAAATTACGTAGAAAATGAATTTGAGGAAAAACAAATGTAGAAAATGAATTTGCACGCGTTATTTGATTTATCATAAAGTTTAAACATGTAATGAAAATTTTTGAATCTGATGGTCATAAACTAAAGATATATCAAATATATCAAAATATTCTCTAACTTTTTTATCGTAAACTAAAGAGTCGAATTTGATTTAACATAAAGTTTAAACATGTAATGAAATTTTTTGAATCTGATGGTCATAAACTAAAGATATATCAAATATATCAAAATATTCTCTAACTTTTTTATCGTAAACTAAAAAGTCGATAAAAAAAGGAAAGAGACGTTCTTTTTTTTTGAAACAAAGTAAAAAAAAATAAAACAGAACAAACAAATTGAAACGAAGAATGTTTACCTTGATAATAGCAGAAACCCATAAACGCCTTCCATTAGCATTGGTTCCAATAATAGTAGAAAGTGGTTGTGTTTTCACCTTATGCCATAACCAAATATGATATGTCAAGCTTATCATAAACCCTAATGGAACTAATATTACATCCAAATAACACTTTTTCCATTCCATTTTTCTCTTTCTCTTTGTTTTTAGTGTGTTTTTCTTCTTGTTGTGTGTTATGTTAGTAGAAAGAAGGACTTTGTTTCTCCTTTCTACTTCATTGGGTTTATGTGCCAACAAACAACATATATATAGACTATAGAGTATAATAAGTTACATCATCAATATAATTTTTATAATATCATGCCATTCAAATAATATATATAAGTTTTGTTTTTTAAAATAAATGAATTGTTATAAAAGGTGAAAATGATCTGATAATATAAAAACTACATACTTACAAACACGAAAACTTATTAGAATTGATTTCGTTAACAATTATTTAATTTTAATCGTATACCAAAGTCACTAAATTACTTTTTCATAATAGAGAAGTATTCTCTCAATTCAACTTTACCTAAATATAGTAGAAAATCATAAGGAGAACAAGAAGACATTTTTTTAAAAATGAAAATTAGGAAAAGTTAAGTAACTTTTTGTTAAGAAAAAAAATATATTTAGTAACTTTATGTGATAATTGGATAAATTTAAAATAAACTTTTTTTTTTGTAACAAAAAATATACTTCAATTCAGTTACAATAAATAAAAGAATTAGTGATTATTCAAATAAAATTTATCAAAATATCGATATATATAACTTAAATGTGATCTTCGATGAAAGGCTTGTATATAAAGAGGCATACCTACACATATACTTTATAGTTTGTATATTTTTTGGTGTCTCAAACACTAAGAAAAAATCGATAATATTTTACTGTTAAGTTATATCTTTTTCTCTCCGTCGAGAAATAAAATTATTCTTATTATAGTTAGTGAAAAATTATAAGAAATTCATAATAAAACACTAAATTTTATTAGGATTAATTTTTTTCCGTTATTTTATTACCTTAAGCTCTATATACTTCTTATATCATGTTTTGTCAAATATTAAATAACATGACTATTTTTAGTTAGTTAGGTAAGTAAAATTTAATTTATTTAGGTAAAACATACTGTTAGGTATTGGTTAATTTCATCCAAAAATTCAATCAAACCAAATGATCCAATCAATTATTATTATAAGGTATACAATTACTATAATTTTTGAAAATAATTTTATCATTGGTGATAAGTTGCTAAATCATAGTATACTAATCATTTATGATGAAGAATTAATTCTTAAATAACATATCTTTATTGATATTATACATGTAAAAGGAGTATTTCAATTTATCGACACTAAATTTCTTGTTTATTTTATTTTTATTAACTAATAATAAAAGTTCGATAGAATTTTATTACTTATTTTTGAACTAACATGTCATTTAGCTCATAAGTGTCATGCAATATGATGGTTTATTTACGGTAAATACTTATTTGTATGATGTGTTTATATTAAATTAATGTTAGCATACTGAAGTTAGAATATGATTTAGTGAGATAAGAATGTATTCATTGATTTCGTGTAAACATCGAAGGCAAATATAATTTGTTTATTCTGATTATTAAAAAATAATAATTAAGTAAATATAAATATACTTTTTAGATGAAATAATAGTTCCTTTTAATTTGGTACTACAAAAATTGAAAAGCACACTTAATATTTTATAAGAGCCTTCACATATCAATTAATTTATCTTAATATAATTAATTTAATTACGGAATTTGTGGGTTGGAAGTTGATTAACTTTTTAACAAAACCTAATTTGCTTAAGCAAATTGCTGAGTTAAATTCCACTGAAAAAAGGCCACAAAAAAATATTAAAATAAACTTTACCAAACTAGAATGGAGTTTGTGGCCAATAAGCTAAGGGTCGTGGTACGATGGAGTGGTAAATACTTCTTTATTTTAATTAGAGGTCACGGTTTGAGTCCTCTCGATACAAAATATTTTATCTTCAATGTGAAATTTTGTAACGCGATTTCAGATTTAATCGAACTCTAATATAGATATAAGACAGCAAATCGAAAAAAATAAAATTTTATGAGACAAAACTAAGATGTAACACACGTGTATGTCACTATTAATCTTAGTATAATAACGTGCAAGTGTCAAATTGGCTAGTTTTTAAAGCTTGCTATTTTTCTATATACATTATATTTACTTTACTATATAGTATAAGAGGTTAGAAGTACACATATTTTCGTATCAAATTATTTTTCTGATTTTGATTTGATACGAAATTTAATTTATTTTTTTTTGAAAAAAGTGAATCTTGTTTTTTTAAATTTAATAGATGTTGAATATAGTAATGTCTTTGGATGTTGTGGTCCTAAACGTGTGGAAAAGCTATGAGAAAAAAAAATACGCATTTTTTAAATAGACTAAAAAGAAAAGTGAAACAAATGAATTTGACAAATACAAAAAGTTATATTAATAATTTATTTATAATTATCTTATAAGTGACCGTAAAATATTTATTTTTTAAAATTATCTTTTGTAAAAATATTATTTACAACATCAACATTATGGAGTGTTGGGTGGGATGCATGGGTGGAGTTAATGCTTTATTAGGTCAATACATAAAATGATATAATTTTCTTAATTAAGATAATTAAAAGGAAAAAAACGGTTATGCACTAATTTATTTTTAATTAGGGTTAAGGTTGGCTTTCTTTCTTAATAATAAAATATTATTAAAAGAAGGATAAGACAAATTAAGAGTGGATTAAGTGCTTTTTTAGTTAATTGGCCACCTTCTTAGCACTCAAATTTTGATCTTCCATATTATTTTAAAATTTCATACTTTATGTTTCAAAAATAATAATCATACTTTATGCACTACAATTTTAAAAATATTTATAAAATTACAAATACTTTTTTATAATAACTATTAGTTACTAAATCTTTGGTGTAAACACTAATTGACAATTTGCTATTATATATTAAAATCCACTAGTAATATTTAATAAAAGCTTTATATAGATAATATATACAAATTAAATATATATTTTTTTCTAGGAGGCTCATTATGTTCCACATTTTTATTGAGAGTTTTTTTCTTCTAATTTGACGTCTAACTTTTTCCACCAATACCATATACTTTTATCAAATATAGATATAATATATACGAGTGGTAAATAGGTGGATTGAATTAAATTTGATTAAAACAGATTGAATTAACATATGTGTACGCATTGTTTAATCATGTCTATAGTTTATGGGAGAAGTAAACGAATACTTATTTTCTATATCACTATTTAATTAGTGTGTGTGTTTTTACGTGTATATTCACTTCGAACAATTTCATACATATAGTGTATGAAATTAGTTTGGAAAAAAATTTAATATCAGATATTTTATATGATCGATTGGTCGAAGTTTGGAAATATATACTAATTTCGTCAAAGTTTGATTGAATTTCAGTCATTTGCTTCAATTATTTATGTCTTACTTCATGCATATATACAAGTAATATACACATCATATACAATAGTTTATATGGACATACACAAATATACAAGGCCATGCATCATCTAATAATAGGTACATCCATATCCATATTGTATTAATTCTTAATTATATAGTATAGTCATTCCTTCACCAAATATGAATTCGATGTCATATATTTACTGTTATTAAATTTAAAATTCTAAATTCGTCTCTCTCGATACTGAAATGTAAAAGTTGGTCCAGACCATGAGCTAGGTAGTAGCTATAATTGGAGCTCTCTAGCTAGAGCTAGTTCTCATGATAAAGGCAATAGAAAGGATTAGGGAAGCCTAATTATCCCTTGAATTTTGAGATAAAAGAGAGAATTTTCAAATAAGACTTGCACTAATTAATTTGCAATAAAAACTTTAGAAAGTATCTATAGGTAAAAGGTATAATAAGTCATAATTTTTTTTAAAATAATTTAACATATTTGTAAGATATAAAATGTAATTATGATTATAATAAACTTTGACATTCAAAATTTAAAAGATATTACATAAAAATGTCAAAGTAATAATATGTAACTTCTCATTATCTCTCAACTAACCTATATGAGATTCTATTCACATAACCAACAAATAAAAAGTTTAATAGGATTATATTATTCTTTTTGGTATATAGTAACACTAGTTTGCTTGTTAGGAAAGGAAAATATTTTTCTAGAAAATATTTATTTATTTTTAATTTTTGGCGGTGAATGAAAAATATTTTTTAGTGTTTAGTTGGTGAATGAAAAGCATTTTGCAGAAAACATCTTTTAGTTTTGATAGTGAGTAGAAAATATTTTAAAGAAAAATAGTTTTTAATAAGAAAATCTGACACATGACTTGGGACTCAACCTCGACTCTTGACCCGAAATTCAATTTCGATACCCATTGCGGAACCTCATCCCAAAACCTGATTGAAGACTTGACCTTTCCATTTGATATGAAATTCTAGGTCGAATGTTGATCCGAGACCTGACACCGAAATCAAAATCGGACCCCGACCTGATCCGACTCGAAATTTGAGAGTTAGGTCGCGCATCGAGGTCAGAACTCGATTTCTGAATCAAAAATCCAAAATCGGATCCCAAATAATTATCGAAAATTTGTATCAAGAACTTGAGTTGGGATGAAAAGTTGAGGTGTGAGTACTCGGTCAACTTCTTTTTTAGATTTATTATGTGTCACCACAGGTGAAGCTAAGATTTTTAATTTATGAGTTTTGAATTACAATTTTTTTTTGGTTTATTGAATCTTTGAACATATTATTTATGTCCATTGATTTAGCTTCTATAGTGTTGTACATCTCCTAGCTAGCTACTTTTGGCATATATAGTAAAGATAATAAATCGAGTTTTATGTGATCATTTTGTCGATCTCTATACACGTCTCATAAAATCATTACCTCTAATACTATATAATTTGGCTAAGTCAATCAAATCATTTTGAACAAGCCTACATTATTTTCTCCGAAAAATCTCAAGTTATCCCATACATCTACCTAATATGTAACTTCTCATTATGTTCCAAACTACCCTATATGAGGTTTTATTCACATAACCTCCAAATATAAAGTTTAAAATTCCTCCCTAATAACATCTTTAAAGTGCTTTCCCTTTCTAACCATGACTAAATAATAATAATAAAAAATACTACAATGCCTTAGAGATATGTCAACCTTCAAAAAGAAATAGTACTGAATGTCTTTGTGTTGCCAATGTTAAAAATACTTCACAAAAAAAAAGAAGAATCTTTTATGTAATCGTGGTGCCAAGAACAACTTGACTAATTTCACGAGGTATCTTTTACCTCCCATCAAGTACAGATATCTAGTAACTCTACCCTCGAAAACTAGGATGGTTGGAAGAAAATCACCTTGTATTTTTATCTCCGTTGGACTTTGAACCATGAAAAAGAATCATTCAATTTGCATTAACATCAAATGCAACAGCAGTAGAAAATTATTAACAAAAAAAAAAACTTTGCATTTACACTCCATAGATCTTCAAATTTTTCATAGATCAACAGTATATCCAACCGTTCATACATATAAACTGTAGATATGTAATCTGGAGATTTCAAGATTGTGTTTTCAGGAAGATCAACAGTTCAACTAAAAGGAAGTTCCATTACTATCATCATCCCGCATTAACTACTCTCTATCTACCGGTAAGTTGGTTGGAAATGAAGGTTGACCATAGCAATAGTCCAAAGAACTCACCATGATCAACAACTCGAACAATGAGATTACACATACTGCTTTGGCATGCTTCAAAAGTATGTCAGCCAGCAAGTGGATTAGCATGAATGGTCACCCGGTTGAGCCTGATCTCGGCAAGGGGTTTATCACCTGGTCCTGTTGGAGTCTGCAAAATTTAGAAAAGAAGTGACTTAGGTGATAGCCAAACAAATGACACTACTTGTAAGGGTCATATAGAGCAACATATATACTGAAAACAGAATATCTCTGTCTGTTTTATAAGTAATAATGCTGAATAAGATCCAAGAATCACCAATGAACATAACTGCTAGAAAACGGTAGATTACTCTGCATGCAAAAATGAGTGTGCATCAGTCTGGGCGTACCTTTTCCATGAGATCAAGAACCTCAAATCCATGTATCACTTTCCCGAAGATGGTGTACAATCCATTGAGATGTGGTTGCTTGGCATACGTAATGAAAAACTGACTCCCATTGGTATTAGGGCCACTGTTGGCCATTGCCAACATCCCTCTTGCATTGTGCTGAATGGAATACAAAACACACAGGATTCAGAAAATTAAAAAGAAGCAGCTGCTGACATTTAAGAGTGAATAAAGACAAATCCAACACGCTAGACATAATGCATCATCGACATAGTGTAGTGCACATATAATCAAGATCCATATTGACTAGTTTGGCATCAATTTAATCAAAGCAAGAAACCCCCAAGAAGCAGTCGAGGTGCCAAACAATTGAAAACAAGAATAAGGGAAATAAGAAATCAGAACGTTCTTTCTTTTTAGAAATAAGAAATTTTATTAAGGGCATCATGTAGATGCAAAGAAATAACAAAAAAAGTGATAAATACAAATAGCTCCAATGCAAGTGAGCCAAATTATTCTAGGAGCTAACCAAAAAAAAATGCTCAGGGGAATTTACTGGGGAGAGGTAACTACAGAGTAACAGAAGGCATCTAAACTTCAGTGCATGATTTGTGAAACTACAGAATATCATTAATCAGACACCAAAGTTCTTATTAAATTTTTAAAACAGAGGATCATATCATTAAATTACCATGAAACAAGCACACATTGCACTTGCAAAGCTAAACAAACTCTTGTTAAAGGTGTAACAGAGGCTACAGCCCATATTACAGAATCTCCTAGGTCTACAGGATCACCAATAACAATGTTCTATATCAAGAACAGGTCAAACTTGATACTGTATAAGGATGATTTAGGAAGTTGCTGAATATATTGGACAAATATCCACAAGAACAAATGTTGCAACAAGTACCTTGAGAGACTCCCTTATCTCGTCATTGAACTTTTTTCCCCAAATACTTGTCCCACCTTTCCCAGTACCAGTTGGATCACCACCTTGGATCATGAAACCCTTTATGTTTCTATGAAATATGGTCCCATCATAATAATCACTTGAGCATAACGCCAAGAAATTCTGCAACCAAAGGGCACTTAACATTACTACCAATGATATCTCAACCGTCCAATTAAAACAAACACCAAATATTACTAGTTTCACCACTCAACCTAATTAAAAAATGACTGCTTCCAGATGAAAATGGAACAAAGTATAAACCAAAAAGAAAAATGATTCTGCAAGCAGTCATGGCTTTAAGGGAGTAAGTAAAATATCATGATACGAGAGGACTTTCAAGTTTCAAGGAGAGAAATAAGTCTATTTATACCATGAAGATTATGCTTTTTAGGTTATGAAATAATGTTTACCGCTTCATAAGTCCCTCTATGTACCCAAGCATATGGATAAGGAATTGGACATACTACTTCATGCACTTCGTTGCATGGGATTGAACATACGTATTATACAATGGTACACATCATACGTAAGAAATTTGAACTACAGTTTTATGTACATGAATGTACCATAGGCCTATGGATTAGGAATTAGAAATACTGAATCAGACTCTAGGTACCGGGTAGTATGTAAATGAATATAAGTGATGTGCAACGGTAAATATATTAGAAATGAGCAACTCAATGTTTTAGACGTTTTTTGATGTAGTTCAATAGATCTCAACAAAGTCATACCGACATCCTCGCTGTTGAGACAGGAACATTAATGTGAGAAAACCCGGTAATAGATTGATCATGGAGATATCCTTCTCAAAAAATGATGGATTATTTCAGAAATATATAATCTTGTAACTTTCTGCTATAATAGTGACATTAAAAAATTTTGAAAAGCCAATCATGCTAGATAGATCCATATGCAGAATATACAGCATCCAATAAGAGCAAACAAATTTCTCTGTGCCTGCACGGCTGCGGTGTGTATCACAGAATATATCAATCAAGTAAGCATACGCTGAGGGCATCTGATCTAGGCCTGACAAAGAAGTAATCATCATTAGTTGCCTATGTTCTGTCATGATTTGTTTCAACTAACTACTAATAAAAAATGTTGTTTCAATTAGTTGAGGTAAGCAAGTTCAGAAATGTAGCTATGACGTTTGTCACTTAATGCTTATGGCATTTTCTCAATTGTAACCTCTCATGTTGAAGATATTATGATCTGTTACTTTGATTTGTGAGTTTACAATCATGGTCTATTTCTATTTTTTATAGACTGATGGAAGGAAGCACTTCTCTTTGTCTTGCGATGAAAAGTTATAGACATACAAGAAGAAATGGTTTAGGATAGGGGTACCTTGGCTAAGGGACCTAGGTCACCTTAGCAACTGTTTGGGGTTAAGCAGCCAGAAGGAATAAATGAGTATGCACTTGAAATTCATATTGGACTAACCTCAAGGCAATGATAAGGCTAATTTGGCACAAACTCATACTTCAAGTTGTTACACCTACTGTTTTTGAAAGCCAAGGGTTTGTCTCTTAAACAGATGAATCAATGTGAAGCAATGGGTTATCACCTCATTGATGAAGTGATAAGTTTAGAGGCGTGTGCGCTTCAAATAATGACAAGTTTTTGAAGGAGGATTGATGCAGCAACAACTGTTTAGCCCATCTCGGTCCAGTAAACATAGAACGTAAGTAAGAGAGACTTATGGTCGAACTGGAAGACATTTGGGCTATATATGGCTTGTCAAAAGGAAAATTTGATTAAAAAGTTTAACATTTAAGCATGAAGAAGTTCAGCAGGAGAGAAAATGGAAGAACAGTACAGGCATTAAACAAAATATACAGATGAGTGGTAAATCCTTCCTTAACAATGAATCAAGACAGCATAAATGAATGTCCATGGATTCATAATATAAAGATCTTATAAGATCAACCCTGAATCCCTTACTGCGTTAAACCTTTCAGATCCCCAAAAGTCAATGCCAACAGAAAAACCTTTGAATTTATATAATAGGGAGGAATAAATGGCTTTGGGATGTTACATGGATAATAATGATATCTGGAGGAAGCTGATTATTGCTATATATTGTGAGAAGAATGAATGTAGCCACTATAGATCAATGCTTCAGGGAGACTCTGTAAGGTAAAGATACATTTTGTCTCGGGTAAAGCTGTTATAGTATACTGTTGAAAAAGATAGGTCATAGGGATAATATTTGGCCTAGGAAGATAATTTGGAAAACAAAAGCTCCAATTATCGCTAGCTTGTTCAGGATGGACTGCAATCTGGCGAGTATGTCTAACTCAAAACTATTTACAGCAGAGGGGGTTTTCTTTGTGCAGTAGATGCTACTTATGCTAAGAACACCTGGAAACTACAGCATTTTATTTGTGTCAGGAGCTTATTATGATGCTGGACATCTCAAAGGGTACCCAAAGAGTGAAGCAGATATGGAAGATCACCCCACTGTGCATCTTCTGGACCTTATAGCTGGACAGAAAGAAAGCACGAAGGCCATAGAATTCACATCTCTAGAGACGAAATTAAATGTTTGCATGATCTGTTTTATTGGTGTAAAAGCAATTTATTAGTTGGTCAAGACCAATACATGGATTTTATAGAGTTGTTAGTAAGAATAGAGTAGCAACTTGTCTATTTGGTCATCGTATGAGTCATGTTTTGTTTTATACCAGCTAGGTAAACTTCCAACAAAATTTACCCTATAAAAATAATAGTAAGGAAATAATGTAAGAATTATTATCAGATGGATGCAACAAATGATTCCTCATTGCTAAATATCCAACACATATAACGAAGGGGAAGAAGCCCATGTGTCTGGAGCTATGCCACTGAAGAATCATTAACATTTGGGGATTACAAAAAATTATGAATTCACGGTGAGTAACTAGAGAATACCTAGAGCAGGAGACAACTCTCTCAAAGAAATTAGGCAAATGGCCCCCTAACTTCAAAGGACAGGATGCCTACTCACAAACATATCAAAGTGACCAGGCTCGGATTACTTTTTACCAAACATACACATACACTCAAAGTCCTAAGACCATGTATGAGAAGGGGTGAAGCCCGCACAGTGCTCAAAGAACAAATAAGTTGGTGACTTAATGATAGGGGAGCTGGGGACCAAAGCCCCCTGTGAAAGGTACAGAACTCTTTCTACTAGAGCAAGCACGGGAAATAAAACTATTATCAAACGTGTTGATCAAATGATTTTACCTCTGCTGGACCTAAGCTGTAAAGTGGGAACTATAAGGTTAAGGACAAAACTACCACCCACTACTATATTCCACCAAATTAGAAGAAGAACAACACTATCAATCTGCAAACAAAGTTCTTAACTTTTTGCAACCAATTTCTGGGAAACATAGAAGCAAACAGCTAATGAACCCCCACCCCAGCCCGCCCCTCCAGCCAGAGCTAGAGTGCTGCAAGGGGGTTCAAATCACCTTTCTCAAAATATTACATGTATACACTGTCAAAATCATTTTTTATATATAATAGATTTTGAACCACCTTGAATTCTTATGATATTTAGTTCTTTATATTTTGAATCCCCTTAGTGCAAATACTGTTTCTGCCACTCCCGCAAACGCCAAGACAACCACAATAACATACCCAGTAAAGTCCCTCGAGTGAGTTCTAGGAGGGTAAAGAACCACCCAAGAATTGTTAATGTCTTCCAGAATTAGATTAATTAGTCAAACTCCAAGTCTACAATAGCCAGATTCTCTGAAACCCTTCTTAGAGAAAAAGTGAAAGACAAGAATTCAGCTTTAGCTTACTTACAACAAAATTAATATCATAAAAATCCAAACTTTTTAAAAGAAAATTAAGAACCTCTGCTGTTCTTGGCACTTCATCACAGAAAAGACAAGAATTCAACTTTAGCTTACTTATAACAAAATTAATATCATAAAAATCCAAACTTTTTAAAAGAAAATTAAGAACCTCTGCTGTTCTTGGCACTTCATCACAGAAGATTTCGCACTTGATGTCACCTAGATTTGTATGAAGTGTCACTGACTGCAAAAACACCAAACATTTGCTAAATTTAGTGATATCAATTTCAATTTCAATAACAACAATAAAACACAAAAAATATCACAAAAACACGAAAAACTCACCATATTTTTGCTGCTTCTGTATTCAGATTACTGGAGCTGTTCTCTGCTTAATAGAAAAAGAAGCAAAATTTGACCCGACCCGTTTTCTCAATTAGTCTTTCGGGTTTTTTCATTTTACCCTTTCACCCAATCCTATATAAAAACCCTAATAACCTAAAACAGAGTGTTAAAAGAAAAAAAAAAGTTGCACTAACGATAGCGATATATGTGAATCGATTCTATTTCTATCACTGAAATTGTCAGATATATATATTGAAAACTCCGCAATTTGCAGAGTATAATTATGTTCGAGATGATGAAATCGATTTTATGGGAAGAGGAGCTAAGAAGAGACAAAGAAAAATCGGAGAGTCAACAAGAAAATATAAGTATTTCGTATGTAAAATGTCCGAAGCGAAATGCTCCATAGTACTTAATAGATTTGTAATCTTAAATATCATATTTTGTGAAAATTTCTATGTATGTAGATTGGAATATCTTTAGTTTTTGTATTAAGGCTGTATTTTTTGTTAGTATTATCTAACTTAGTACTATTAATTAATAGGTATTTTTTATTTTAATCATTTGATCGAGACTTCTAATATTAAATGAGATAACACAAGGACGAAAATAAAAATATAGCGTTAATAGAGACTAAAAATATAATAACTATTGTTTGTAATTAGTGAACTTCTTTTAGTTTCTATCTCTGTGATTGTTGTTTTATTTGTTGAGAAAACTTTTATTAAGTAAATGATTCTTTAATTATCGATAAGATTTCGATTTAATATAAAAAAAATTAAACTCTTGGTGATCTTAAAATTAGCAATAATCTTCGAATATCAATTTGTTCATTTAAGAGATGAAGCATTCGTTAGTCGATAGCTCAAAATTAATCGGTATAAAATTACGTAATAGCATACTCAATTAGCACTAGCCTAACGCCATATTTGCTTGTCTCCTTTAAATTAAATGATTAGACGGAAGCTCGTTGTAAGCTTTAATCGTGTGATCTTAAATATTAGACGGGTATCGAAATGCCCTTATTTATATCCTAAATCACAAAATTGCCACTAAAATAACTCCCTTTTAACTGCCATAACGGAACAGACTCTATCAGCTAAAAACTTGAAAAATGAACCAGTCAATCCCCGTTTTTTCCTTGCATGTAATTATAACCTTATCCATACCCTTTTTCGTCTTTTCACTACGAACCGGACTACCACACCTTCCCGACCCATGCAACCGGCCGCCGGCGGATCTCCGATCACTCCAAACCGATCAAACGACGGTACTAATCAACGGCTACTCCGAACACCGGATTCCACTTCTCCACTCAATCGCCACCACTTACGCCGCCGCATCCTCCGTAGCCGCAGTCATCATCCTGTGGAGCAATCCTTCAACTCCGTCACAAATCCTCTCAGATCTCTCCCAAAACCTCTCCCTCTCCGCCGCAAGCGCAACACCAATCACCATCGACCGTCAACCTTCCTCCAGCCTCAACCTCCGTTTCCATCCTCACACATCAATCACCACCCGATCCGTCCTCATCTGCGACGACGACATCGAACCGGACACAAACTCAATAAACTTCGCTTTCAACATCTGGAAATCCAACCCAGATCGGTTGATCGGATTCTTCGTCAGATCTCATAACTACGACATAACCCATAAATCCTGGATCTACACAATGGAAACCCAGAAATACTCAATCATGTTAACAAAATTCATGATATTAAACTTCAATTACCTCTATCAATACACATGCAACAAAGAATACTCAAAACTGAAACTCATAGTAGATGAAAAGAACAACTGTGAAGACATATTGATGAACTTTGTGATAGCTGAGCAAGTGAAGAAGGGTCCGATAATGGTGGGTGCGAAGAAAGTGAGGGATTGGGGAGATGCGAGGAATGAAGGTGAAGGTATGAAGGAAAGAGAAGTGGGTTTGAGTAGTAGAAAAGGAGAGCATAGAAAGAGAAGAGGAGAGTGTATTGGTGAGTTTCATAGATTATTGGAGAAGATGCCATTGAAGTATAGCTATGGAAAAGTGATGGAAGCCATTGGAGAACAAGGTTTATGTGAAAAAGGTGGTAAGTTGGTGTATTGTGATAAACAAATTTTTTAAATGAAATTATGACAATTTTCCTAAAAATTTTTTCTTCCAATAATATATAATTCTAAAAAAAAAAATTAGGAGAAATGTTACATAAAATTATTTTAGAAAGATATTATTAATAACAAAATAATATGATAATATAAAGTACAAGAAATAATAGAAATCGAAAAAACAAATATTAGAATAGTATAAATGCGGTTATTATGTGGGAAACTGAAACGATACATTACTATCTACTTATATGTTACGTTAGTCCCATCTATCGATAAACATTTTATCCGCGCGATAATCAAATGAATATTATATTGAGAAAGAATCTGTTAAGTTTAATATGTGTCATATTTTGTCTAAATTACATGTCCCCAAATAGAAGAGAAAAGTGACTTAACCACTTTATTTGAACATCAATGTTTGGTTATAAAAATTTCAAATTTGAACTTGAATTTAAATTAGAAAAACAAGTAACTTGTTTCAATGTCTAGTAAAGTGCTTTGTTACTAAAATAATTTGTACGTTAATAGACTCAAACTCGAGACTTTTGATTATGAACGAAAGAGTAACTATCCCTACCCAATCCTAATTGATACTTCATATATCTTTGGGTACATTATAATGACGAAAAAAATTTAGTCATTCAAAAGCAACACCATTTGGATACACATTTTCCCTTGTTATAAATAAATTTATGTAAGAAAGAAAATCACATATAAAATCAATCCATTCTTAAATTACATATGTACTTGCTTTCGTTAGAGCACAAGTACCACTCGAAGATTGTGATAGAATGGATAGTATCTTTTTACCCATAATCAGATGTTTTCGGGTTCATCCAAGACATAAAGAAAACTTATAAATAAAAAGTGTTCTTCTACTATCTACAAATGATCCTATGAAATTTACATAAGATGATAAATAATCACTCCTATGCAACCAAAGGGTAACATATCCATGTTACTAAGCCCAATTGCCCTCTCTAATTTATTAGTATTTTCTTTTGGTGGATGAAGAGGGGAGGTGGCTTAGCCTTTGTGCTTTATTAACAATATTTCCACCAGCAACAACACCAAGTAACACTGTCCATCAAGACTAGAACATATGAGAAAAAATCACCTACTGTTTTTGTCTCCGCTATAAACTATAGCTGTATCAAGGTTTGGACTTGTTCTCTTCCTGTGCATAGAAGGATTCATAAGTTGCCACTCTGGTTTTTGATTCAGGTAGCTCCATTTCTTCACTGAATTCCATTGTCATTTTCAAGAAGTCTCTCTTGTGCAACACTTCCCATTCCTACAAAGGTCGATTTCCATAGGCCATCAGAAAAAATTAAGGACTTGCTTTTACAGAACATTGGTTAAGAGGAAGCAACTTTGACTCTCTATAATTTAGTCCCTAGCACAGAACGGCGGAACCATGATAGTCAAAATATAAAGAAATAAATACACAAAGAAGTCAAGGGGATTCAATATATAGTATGTATATACAATATATTTGTTTAACCTATATATACAGGGTAATTTCCAACAAAGGGGCGTCAATTGACACCCCTTGGACTAGTGTGGCTCGCCATTGCTAGCACACACACATGCACATAATTTGGTATGAGGGCTATGGGGGCCTAATATTGTTCTTACTCCCAATCCTCCCATTTACTGAAGTAAAACAACAACTGTGCCTCAACTCGAAGCAAGCTGGGTTCAGCTATATGAATTCTCACTTTTCGATTATCTAAAGTAACATAAAAATAAAATCCCTCACTGAAGATACTACAGAATAATTAGCAATGAATTTACTCCAATAGTCCAATTGATGGAGAAAACTATGAACATTTTCAAGCTCAAATGAAAACTCTGTTTAAAATTCAAAAGATTGTGGAAGAACAGTAAAGGCTTATTGGAAGATAGATGTTGAAACTCAAAAGTATAAAGCAGCACAATGGAAACATGAGGCATGCTAGAGAACTGTTGTTATCCAGCAAAGGTAAAGTGCACTTCTTTTTACTTGAATTCTGGGTGTACATGATCTAAAGAAGAAGAATAAAGACTATACATCTGGGGTATGTAAAAGTTTATCTCTACTAAACCACAAGAAATGGATCTAATTGTTAAATGTGAAGACAAGATATCAATTTAAGTTGGCCTAAACTTTGGCAAGAGACTCCTATGTCTTTGGAGTTCGATGGAGAAGCTTTTCGAAGGTTTGATAGTCAGCCTTTAAATCTCTCAAGATTTTTCAGATTTTGTAATACCCACAATCCCAAGAACTCAAATTTTCTCAACGTTGTCCCTTGAACAGCAATACTCTAGCATATTTTCCCCTAGATTCATTTTTGGTTGATCCGATGCACCAGAGCCTCCTTGGGAGGTATCTGGAAGAATTTTGACTGGAATAATATCAACTCATGCACTCTTGCCATTACAAGGAAGCAAGTTCATTGAGTAGAGAAATGTAGAATGAGAAGACAAGCAAGAAAGAGGAACTTTTACCAAAATGGGTCAAAGAGCATAAAAAAGTAATAGACTGCACATACCTAACAAGTCCTAAATTAAATATGATTATGTTGTATTGTTCCTACAGTAAACAAAGACTTTATATGTTGGTAACTTATGACACAGCCAAAACAAAACTCTATTGGAACCACTTGGGGAAGGAATGGTAAGAGGCCAAGATTCCTGTGTTTGAATTCATACATGGATCTTCCACAATTTTGTTCTAGATCGCACACTACCCTATTATACGCTGATGCAGAAACACGTCCATTATTTCCTGGTCTACTCACAGGCAGAGATATGTAGATTATATGCTTGTAAATTTTTTACCAAATCCCAGCACCTACTTTGGGCTTAAGATCAGGCAACCAAAAAAATAGATATAACCCTTTGCAACATAATGCACTTTCTAAATGCAAGGTCCAATCAAAATGAAAAGAACCGAAGACGGGACAGGAAAAAGTATATCCCTTCTTCATATATTAGTACAACAAGCAATGAAGGGAGAGGCAGATATATGAGCTCACAAATTTACCTCAAAGTCCCATTCCCCATGTAAATCTGGATCCCTGTTGTTAACCCAAACATATGTTTCAACCTGCAATGTCTTGGAACTGTCCTGCAAAACAAAGACATAGTTCATCAAAACTGAACAATATTGCAAAATGAAAATAAATAAACTATCACACTAAGTTCATGCCACAATCAAACAAACAAACAGGAGTGCTCCCAAATAAATCACTGTAGATTTTCGTAAAGGTGGGGGGGGGGGGGAGGG
>NC_028644.1:921026-939649 GCF_001406875.1 Solanum pennellii | reverse complement strand
GGGGGGGGTGTCCTACATGGTCATCATTAATTCATTACAAAACTGCCCTGGAAACCCTAATCTACAATGAGCTAGAATTTTCATTTTGTCAATCTGAAACTAAACTCTATACCTATGAGGAAACAATGGTATAAAAGCTCTAACAATCAAACAGAAAAGCATTATATAGGACTTGTGGGCGTAAATGCAAGTACTCTAGCAAGAGCAGAATTCACTACAGTGCTTAATGAACACAACTAATGAAACATAATAACATGTTATCTTTTTTGGTAATTTATCATTTGCCTCAATAAGTCCACATAACTAATTATCTCCCATGAATAGTTCAGTAGATCCAACAAATAGGAACATTTGAACTATCAAAAAGATCGACTCATGCTCCATATCGTGCTTGAGAGTTGAGCCATAAAAAAGAATACAAATAAATGCCACAATTTTTAAGGACTTTAGTGAATCAATACCATCAGGGAAACATCAACAGTCGTCCTTTCATACTCAACGTCCTCAAATGCATCCAGGATATTCAATTCAGGGACACTGATATCCAAAAGAACCTGCAATTTTGTTAGAACAAGCGTATTTAGAAGATCTGCAGGAGGGATAGATCCAACATTTTCAGAAGGTCTCAATGACAGAGAATTGTATCAGTAATTTGTTCTCACATCTAGTAGTTAATAATAAAGTATATGTAATGTGCCTGGACCTCAATCCATCCTTCCGTTCACCATTGAAATCATCAAACTAGAGTACATATAAGCTACGTTATGACTTACTAAGAGCAATGGCTCAATGTTAAGCATGTAATGCTTGGTTATAAGGTTATCATCACACGTATGAAGAAAAATGATTAAAGGAAAAGTTTAGAATTAATGTTTGCAGCCACGATATTTGTAAAGGCTCTACAATAACAAAGTAGGATGCTTCAAAAGACTTTCCTGTCAATGCTCTACAAAGAAAGATAAATACACAAAAAACGTAAAAAGAAAACTCTACAACAAAAGAAAGTATTTAAAATTTCAATAAACCTTCCCATTAACTCTTTTGTTCTCAACTGGTAGAATGGCAGGATACACACGCCCTTTGATGCTGAACCTATGACTGCACCAAAATAACAGAATCAGCGGCCACCACTAGCAAAATACTAGAAAAATATATCCCTCTATCACTTAGGGAAACAATGCACACAACAACTAAACACAACTTGGCATTGCACACACGCAAAACAGGAAAAGAAATCCCATCACCAAGCATTTAGGTAACAGGTAAACACAACTTAAATGCATACAGCCAAAACTAAAGCAATTCCATTACCAAACATCTCGTAAAGTTCCCATGTAGTCATATTGGTAGACATAAGATCCGGTATTTGTCAGGAATTTTTATAATTATAATTTATAGAGAACTAAATTAAACAGCTCCAAATGGAGCTAGATGAAGATTTAGGATTCAAGCAGTTGAGCTCGTCTAGTTTAGTCATTTTCATTCTTAGGTCTCATTAGTCATTTCCAAGCAATATGAAAAAATGTTGATGGTAGCTCAATCTCATAGAAAACTAAACACGAGCAGAATCAGTTGCATGAAATTTCATATAACCAGTTTCAAATTCACAAGACTCAAGTTAAAGTAGTCATTAGTAATGGCAGAGCTACAATAGATTTGACAGAACCTCGTAGCTTTGGCGCAAACATTGTATTTATGTTAAGAAATTCACATGATATAACGAAAATGTAGTAAGCAAAAATAAATTGCAGTCCAAAACCCATAAATTTCAAATCTTAAACTAATTTAGGTTGTTGTTACCTATTGTATTGTATTGCACTGCTAGTTTAAAGAACAATATTTGTTTTGGTCATTACTTCATATCGTATCGTTAAATCCATCTTTAAAATCCCATTTTATACAAGAACCGATTAGGTGTGATTGCATGTTACCTTATTTTCTTCTTCTCATTTTATCTTTGAATACTATCTAATAATCCTACTTTATCCTATAGACTACTACCTTTTCATAATAGTTCCACCCTCATAGTTTGTCCTTCAAATTGCTTCGCGTGTGGCATTATGTAACAATGCGAACTATACAACCTATTCAAATACTCTATTCATCAACATAATACATAACATTACAATTTGTAACAACCAATTCGAAACTAGAAACACAACTTCCCAATACCTATTAGATTTCCATTTTGTCTGCTTAAAAAAATTGTGCCAATTCTCAATACCCATTAAATAAAAAAAACGCATTTACCCTCGTTTTCTACGTACAAATGGAACCAGAAATCGAAAATGTGAAACAAAATTGATGATTTTAATTAGAATAAAAAACTTACTAGTTGTGGAGGATCGCAGGATTAGAAGGAGGGACGCGTTTGAGAAGAGCACGAACAATGTCGTCAGCTAATAAGCTGCCATAGACGAACACATTGAATACGGACTGAGAAGAAGACGCCATTAACAATTCCTCAAGAAGAAAAACTTTATTCAATAAAACTCACGACCACGATTTGGACCCGACCCATTTAGAGCTCGACTCTTGATCCCGACTTCACTTCTAACCTTAAAATTCGATTCTCTATCCTTTATTTGAGATTTGATTCTCTTGATCACTCTTGATTCGGATTAGATCTATTTCAAAATTAAATTTTTTATTACGATTTGACTTTATTATAAAAGATTGTTATTATAAGACTTTAATTAATATATATATTTGAAAGTTATTAAATTACACCATTAATTTAGAGTAAAAAATTTGTTATGATTTTTTATGTATTGAATAAAAGAAAATAATTTTTTTAAAATTTCTTTTTCATATAAATAAATATCTTTTATATATAAAATAAATTAAAAATATATGCGTAAAGATATAAGATCTCTGATAAAAGCTAGTAAAATTATGTATTAACAATAATTAGTAGAGGAAATTCTTATGTGATAATCAAAATCTAAAAAAAAAAAGTAGTAACATGTTTTCCATAAAAATGAATCTATTCCTAAACTATAATCTAGAACTTCTATGAAAAAATGTTTAATTTTTGTATTATAAACGTGAAATAAAATAATGTTTTACATTGTAATGATAGATAATGATTTCTTTAGGACAATTATTAATAGTACATATTTGTTATTTTACATTCAATCACTTTCGAATTAATTATTTGCCATATGAATAAATCAAATATGAATAATTGTGTTATATATATATACACATTTACATACAAACAAATTAACAAACATTATTTTAGCAATAATTTAAGAAAGTGGGGTAGTGATTTTAGCATATTCCACTTTAATTAGAACCTAATTCAAATTTGGTTGCTTCTTTTTGGTAAGTATTGGACTCTTAATTTTTTTTTAATTTTATGTTATACAATTTTTAAATTCAATAATTAAAATTAAATTTATCAAATATGATTTTTTTATGGCAAGATAAAGTATGTCGTTGTTATTATTTGGATGCGCACATGGACAATGAATTTCGAACTTGAGACCTCCAACATGAAAGTCTCAAGCTCAAACCAATGGATCATATCGAAGGATTTAAGCATGCTTTTATATATAAGAGGGTATGAGAATATAAATAAGGATAAATATTAGTATGTAATCCGATGCTATCTTAATATTAGCCTATTCATATCGTATATGACTTGGTGATAATCTAGAATAATCATATTATTAACATATTTACGTAACTTTTGATTTTTAATATATAGTATTTGTTATTATCTGTTGTTTACTATAGGTGATCGCACATTGTTGTCGATTAAGGATTGCATGCATATATGCTCCACACTGGTTTTCTTTTAATTGTCGTGTTATTATTTTATTAAAAAATTGTATCAAATTAAAATCATTGATATTATTATTTTATTAAAAAATTATGTCAAATTAAAATCATTGATATTATTATTTTGTTAAAAAATTGTGTCAAATTAAAATCATCGAAAAAAAGAAAAAAATAATTAGGTTGATTATACTTTACTCTATCTTGTTTTTGTTCATGAAGATTCACAAAACGGTGTTTTTAAATAAAAAATAGCCATCGGAATTTTATTTCCCAATTTTTTCCCGCCGGAGTTTCTTCACGTCGGCAAAGTTGACCGCCAGTTTCCGTCGGCCACGGACCTCCTCCTTCCGATCTTCTTCTCCGGTGAAATCCACTTGTAAGTTCTCCTTTTTCTATCTACCGCCATCTCTCGATTTATACATAACAACTAACTGTTCTCTTCCACGGATTTATACTGGTGAAATACGATTGGGATTACGTTGCATATAGAATGAACTCCAATTTACTAGTTACTATGCTTTTTACTAACTTCCCTGTGATAAGAGGCTATGAAGTTGGTATAATACGGATTGGAGAATTCCATTGATTAAGAATGAAATCCGATTTACTAGCTACTACGCGTTATGTTACTTACTTCTCCTGT
The DNA here is from genome assembly GCF_001406875.1 of Solanum pennellii. Taxonomy (NCBI): domain Eukaryota; kingdom Viridiplantae; phylum Streptophyta; class Magnoliopsida; order Solanales; family Solanaceae; genus Solanum; species Solanum pennellii. The sequence goes on along the minus strand of NC_028644.1, from coordinate 935,220 downwards.
GATAATGACTATGAAGTTCTAATCATGTTTCATAAGAAATGTAATTGTTGTCGTTGTGTGCTGACTTTGGGATGAAGATCATAACTTTCAAGTTGTTTCGTAGATCCACATAGTTTCAATTTATAACCATTGGGAACCTAAGCATTTGATATCAATCATTTAAGATACCCCTTAAACCCAAATTCCTTGTGTTAATTGACATGATTCTGGTATGCTAGGAAACTTGATGATTGATAGATTTGTCGTTTCTTCGTGGTCGTAATTACTTTTTTTCCCTGCCTAGATTTTGTTTTTAGTTGAAGTTGATCTTTATTTCACAAAAAAATGTAATTACAAATCAAAGCTGATGCTGACCTTCAGGCTTCAGCTAACTTTGGTAATGTTCCTACTCAACTAACTTGTAGGGGTGGAGCCAAAATTTTAATTAAGGGATTTTAAAATATGGCGAAGTAACGGACCCTTTGGGGTGGCCCAGTGGTTTGAGCTTGGGACTTCCATGTTGGAGGTCTCAAGTTCAAAACCCCTTGCCAGCGAAAGCAAGGGTTTGCCTTTGGGTCGAGCTCGTCAGCCTAGTGCGGGTTACCTTTTCTATATGGTTTGCGAGCTATTGCATAGGATGGGGGTTTTACCCTGTGCGCACCCAAAGGGTAGCGGCTGCTGGTTTCCCTTGTCATAAAAAAATAATACGGAGAAGTAAAGACATGAACTAGCCAAAGAGGGTTCAACATCTACTATATAAACATAAAAATAGTTTTAACCAGGTATAAATAGTGTAATTTTCCATTGAATCATGCTGGCTCCGCCCCTAGAGCCAGATAGACTGAGGGGGTTCCAAACTTCGTTTGAAGGAAAATTGCACTGTTTGTACATGATTAAAAATAAATTATATATAATAGATGTTAAACTCCCTTAAGCTTCTTCTTGTGTTTACTTCTTCATATAGTGAAAATCCTGGCTCCGCCATTGCTAACTTGCAAATCGCCATTGCTAACTTGTACATGCAAATTAGGAGATAAATCACTAATCACATTTTTCCTATGCAACAAAAATAGACAAAGGATAAAATCTATAGATGCCAGAGTCCTCTGCCATTTGACGCTGTTTCTGCCATTGATGTGGACATGTTAAGCACTTTTTCTGCAGATCTAATCAGGAAGGAACTGTGTATGTTGAAACCTGAGTAGGTCCCTCCTCTCCAAATCATGGACACTAGCATGCCTAAAAATGCAGCACATAATAAAGCTGTGGCCTGATTCCTTTTAGCAGTCTGTGAAATCCACTATATTTCAGCAGTCCAGTCACCAATTCCTCTTTCGATCCCAACCAAGATTATAGACTAACGTTGTTTGATATAATGGTGTAGCAGGGCTATGTTGCTCGATCTCTTCAAAAATGTCGACGGTTGCGTTGCTGATCCTCCAATAATATTGCGGCAACATTTTTGGAGAGCTCGAGCAACTTAGTAGCAGGGTAAATATATCTTATTGATTCTGCTATGGGTCCTCATGTTGCCAAGTCTCAAAGAAATGTAAATTTGGCCGGTTTTTTTTAATATAGAAATATTAATTTGGTACTTCATCTTAAAGTAATGTAAAACTTGCAATCTGTTTACTTCTTCTGTTCTTGAATTCACTGTATGAACAAACGTCTGGGGTGGTGTCCCACCTCCAAAGTTTGACACCAGTCTATGGAGGCAATCTGTTTTTGATGTAGAAGTGCATATTTGGGACCTTCCGTGTAAAGTAAAAAGTTATTTGATAATTTATGGATGAATATGAAAGACATAGACATATATTGCTCAAACCAATCTTTTTGGCGGCTATTATTTTCTAGTTAGTACAGTGACATTTCTTTTTATGCTCGCTGACTCAAGTGATAAAACTGACAAGTCCGTACCTCTTCTTCAGGTCAAATTGCCTCTTTCTCTCTCTCTATAATGTGTGTGTGTCACACACACATAAATTAATCGCCCATAGAGTCAAAATAGGGAAATGTTTCATTGTTGCAAATCTTCTTTTGCCCATTCATTTTAATGGGAACCTAGGAATGTTGTAACTTCAATCAATGCACCAAACTTTACACCACAAACCTTGTGAGTCGGATAGCTCTTCCCATAAAGCAGTAACAGCATGATCTTTAGGCTACACTATGAATCTATGTGTGGTCATCCTCAAGATTTGTGAATAAACATGAGACAGAATCCTACAGAATCAAATAAATAATAAGATAAGAACAACTCTCCACCTGCTATGCTGCTATATTTGCTTCAATTGACCTTGACCTTCAATTACCCTAGAGTTCCTGAAGATACATTTTAGATTCCTGGAGACAGTAGCCCAAATAGTTTGAGTTTTCTTCCTTTAGTCACAGCTCCTACTTTATGTTGGACTATCGACTCCTTTAACAGTCTGGGGAAGAATCTAAACTTCATAAAATAAGGCTAAAATTGGGTTTTCTAACAGATGGAATGCATTATTAACTACAGAATGAGTCAATTATCTCATGCTCCACCTTGAAATTCTTCAATATATTTCGGGGGTGTTAATATCATTGGTTGATATTCATTGGGTAATAGGCTAATAGCAGTTAAATGAATAATTTCTACCCAGTTTGGGACTAGGATCCTAAGGGCATAAAGATACTGGTGGAAGTTGGCATTATATTTTTACGGGCTATCCAGAAAGAAAGGAACACAAGATGTTTCAGAGATGACAAGGTCGCGGTGCAGTCATGAGTGTTAGATATATTCTTCTGCTATAATCATGGTTTGAAGAGTGTCACAAGGACGAATGCATACTATAGTTTCTCTATCATTAGCATAATTTTGTCTTCAGAATGAGTTCCTTATCTTCCATTTTTCTTCTTTCTAATAATTTTTAATGCTTTGCGCTAGTGTGCTTGTTTGTTATCATTAAAATCGAACATTAGCTCTAAATCGTATTGATAACCACTCTGTATCAATGGTTTCTCTACCGTTATCCACTTGTGTATAGTGCTCTAGTCATGAAGCCTTAGGGGTTTTAATATTATGTCATTGCTTCTCTTTGTTATTTCAGCTATCGGAGATGGGTATATACCTGAGTTCTCCGAAAACGGAGAAATTTTCAGAAGATGGTGAGAATGTTAGGGTTAGATATGGTTTATCATCAATGCAAGGATGGAGAGCAGCTATGGAAGATGCTGTGAGTAATCAGTAATGATTTTATCTACTTTAGCAGATATGTTGCAGCATGTAGGTTTGTAGAAAAAAAGAAACTATATTTCTTGTCCAATAGTTCTTTAGGGTATTTATGCTGTAAAGAAAAATGATTATAATACTAAAATAGGAAACCTGCACACTATTACTCTATGCTTTTCAAAGCTTTTAATGAAGGAAAAGATTAGCTTGTAGCCTATGCCTAATTTATAGTCTTTTATGCAATTGGTAAATAAAAGGATTTTCTTAGAAATCCATCTGATGCTCATATCTCTATTCATTATTTTCATATTGAGTTATGTGATCACATCAATCCTAGTTGGTCCCTGACTTGTGCGGCGTGAAGTTACAGTCAGACCATGCATTTAGCATGTTTTTCCATCTATTTTGGGAGCAATTACAAACTGCCTTTTCTTTGCTTACTTGCTCTATGAGAACTAATAAACACATTTACAAACTGGAAGTTTGTAATTCTCTGTCTACTTCGTTATTCCGGTTAGCTACCGAAATCACTTGGTAAGACCCTCCTTGAAAGGAGAAAGAGAACCAAATAAATGAAAAGAAATCATTTCTTGCAATGTGCGACTACCACACAACTATGGCAGCTCTTTGCTTGTCTAGCCGGAATTGTTTGGGTAACGCCTCAAGATACTTTTGACCTTATATGTAGTTGGAACAGTATAGATGGAAGAACAAGTCATAAGGAGTGGTGGAAGATTGTTCCAACTTGCATATGGTGGTCAATTTGGAGAGAGAGGAATGCAAGATGTTTTGAAGGCAAGAGCAGCTCAATTCAGAAGATCATGAGTTCCTGAGTTTCTCTTTTTTACTTTTGGTGTAAACAACAATTAGTAGATGATTGTGAATCCTTACTGAACTTTCTCGTCTCATTGTAAGAATTACTCGAGGGCTGTATTTGTAGATAGTTGATACCAGCTCTTCTTTTGGGTGCTGATGAATATAACATGTTACCACCACCAACATAATACCCGGTATATGGGAGCAAATGGGGTCTGGGGATGATATAAAAAGTTACCATTTTCATAAAAAAAATCCGACGAATCTCTCTGTAAAAAGGTTAGATTATTTAAGATGTCGTTTTTAATGAGATTGTTGGGAAGGGGAGTCCACATCCACATCCACATCCACTCAAGTTGTGATGTTTATTGTGCTTTACATTAGTTTGATACACAGTACATGTTATTGTAGCTACTTTGGGTTGCCTCTTTGTATGTAACGTATGCTTTTATTTTGCAATACTTGATCAGTCTCTGTGTTTATCATAATGTACAAGCTATGGAAAGATTCAGCTTGATGCATGGTGCGCTTTATTTTGATCTGACTTTTGCTCTAATTTATTTAGCATGCAGCAATTACTGACTTGGATGCTTCCACTTCCTTTTTTGGTGTCTATGATGGTCATGGAGGTACGTATTTATATATATGCGCTGGAATTATGCTCCCCCCAACCTTTTCTCTTTTAGGAAGTTTGCCTCTCACCCTAACTTAATGTATGTCACTTCGATACTTATATCCTTGAACAGTTGAGTGATGAAATTTTCTTGAGTATGAGTGAAGAAAAATATGGTTGTGATGCGTCCAGCATAAGTGGGATGTTGTTCCATCTTACAAATGGAATTCTAATATTCAGGTTTTTATTCTGATGTATTTTACTTCACTAGTCTAAGGCCATGGGAGAAATAGAGTCTAGTTTAGATCACTGTCACCATGAATATTTTGTGGGAATTGTTTGCAATTATGGGATTTGAAGCTTTCAATTGGTTTTTGAAGATCCACGCGGACTTGGTAGTTCTGTTTATAAAGGCATTACTTATTCAACCCAATATGTGTATAGAGTTGTAGCAGACAAAACAAAGGAGGGTTTTCCCAACATAGTTCCTAAACTAGATAATTCTCCACTATGATTCTCAGTATGACCGCAATTGGTATCACTTAGGTGCCATACTGACCAAAAGACTTAACATTTTTTTCATGATTCTCTTTTCTTTCACAATTTGGAATTTAGACTTTAACAGATGAAGTGGGATGAATGAACTGCTGGATAGTCTTTGTTTATACACACACATAAGCTCACTGAAGAAGCAAACCCAAAATGTATAACAGAAAAAATGTAAAAGGTTATCTAATGAGGGGCCCGTGTGGAGTTTGATCTTAAGAAAAAGAATGAGGAAAAAATGGAAATTCAACAAACAACAACACATGTAGTAGCTCGCATCATCAAAGAAGTAAAATTTCTATCTTAGCCCTGTGAGGACTACAAAAGTTAGCTATACTCCCTTACATATAGTAATAATGTATTCCCTCTGTTCCAATTATGTGACTTACTTTCATGTTTAGTCAGTCCCAAAAGGAATGACATATTTCTATATTAAGTAATACTTTAAATATAAAATATCTATTTTACCTTTAATGAAATGATTTACAGCCACACAAATTTCTACCATTAATTTTGGACCAGTAGTTCTTAAAAGTTTTCCTTTCTTTCTTAAACTCCATGCCGAGTCAAACTAACTCACATAAAATGGGACGGAGGGAGTTATGTGAGTTTCTAAATTGCAAATCAAACATCGTAAATTTTATACATTAATAACTTACCTCTTGACTAGCTACCAAACATGGTATTACTTATGCATGATTAATACTTGCATAATTCCCCTCCAAACACGCTACCAAATGACCCCTTAATGAATTATGTCGTTTATGATGTTGAAGATTGTTGAGAATATCATCAACTAATGAAAGTGTGTTCGCTTTAATAGCTTAAGCTTTCAGATGAGATAGTCACACTTCAACATGGTTTCAGAGAAGGCAGAGGTCCTGAGATCGAATTTCATTGCCACCCAAATAAAAAAAAATTGCTTGACCCATGAAAAAAATCAGGCCCCCACGTGAGGGGGCGTGTTGAGAATATTATTAAATAATAAAAGTGTGGTCTCTCTAACAGCTTAAGTTGTTTTAGCTTAAGCTTTTAGATGAGATGGTCACACACTTCAACATGGTATCAGAGCCAGGCTCATTCCAATTTATTGTTCACTGATGTTGGGCCCCCATTTAGAAACATTCATGCTCCCGTTGAGGTTTGGGCGTGTGGGGGATTGTTAAGAAATCTCACATCGATATAGGGATGGGATTTGGTGTACTTATATGGACTTGGATAAACCTCCCCTCGTGAGCTAGCTTTTGAGGTTAAGTCCATGAAAAAAATTAGGCCTGCACGTGAGGTGCCGTGTTGAGAATATCATGAACTAGTAAAAGTGTGTTCTTTCTAACAGTTTAAGCTTTTAGCTGAGATGGTTATAATTTCAATATGGTATCAGAGGTCCTAGGCAGAGGTCCTGAGGTCGAATTTCACTGCCACCCAAATCAGAAAGAATTTTCACGTACTTGGCCCATGAAAAATTGAGGCTCAAACGTCAGGGGGCGTATTGAGAATATTATTAAATAGAAAAGTGTGCTCTCTCTTACAACTTAAGTTTTTTAATCTCAAGTTTCTAGGTGAGATGATTACACACTTCAACAAAGATATTATGCATCTTGGATACTATGACATGAATTTGCTGATGGATGATATTTCTTGTTGTGATGTTCCTTTGGTGAGAATATATTTGGAGGTGCAGATTGTTCTACATGCTCAGTAGCATGTTTATGTATTTCCCATCTAAATTTGCTGTCGTCTGGTCTCTGTTTGTTCATGGTATGGTCTACGAGTAGTTTTGTTTTGTATGTAGTTAAAGTATATCTGATTTAGGATACTGAAGGTTCATTTGCTTCTAGTATTCAGGGGAGAAGCTCCCCTAGCCTTGAAATTTCCTTTTTAGCCATGATTGTTAGGCACTTTAATTCATGTAACTTTTTATGCACTAGAAAGATAAGTAGGCTACTAATGTGCATTGGTAAAGTTGTTTTGCATAACCGATATGCTAGCTTTGTGATACCTGAAATAACTGAACTATTTCAGGTAAAGTTGTTGCTAAATTTTGTGCCAAGTATCTACATCAACAAGTGCTCAAGCATGAAGCGTATCAACAAGGAGATATTGGAACTTCAGTCCAGAAAGCCTTTTTCAGGTGATTTCTTGAAGTTTTGGTTGTATAACTGGCTAATCATATTTTGTATGTACTTTTGTCTTATCTTTTAGCATCAATATATGTGGTCTTTTATGTCAACCTTATTCCACACTTCCAGTTTGCTTTGTCTTTATATTCTGGTGGGCAAAAATGAAAATGATTAAAATGTTGTATGCCTAATAGGTGATGTTGAAATATCTCTGCTGTCTGCTTAGATTAATATCTTGTAGCTGTGTTTTAGTCATTATGTTCTTTTTATGACTCCTGAGATTTAAATTCTTTTATTGGTTCTCCAAATGTGCTTATCAGCCATCATATCACATCCTTGAAATTAGGATAGAAACCCCCCTGTTGCATTAAGTTGTCGTACTTTGGTAAAAAGTGAGGAGAAACAGAAGTGAAAGCTTTGTAGTAATAAGCTGTAATGTCGTAGGGCTTTGGTAAAAGCACTGCATATGATGTGTGTGCTAGGCGTATTTCACAGGTTGAACCCTGCCACAAACAGAAACCTGGTATTTAAGTGGAGAAGGACGAGTATCAATTTTTGTGCCACCGAACCTCAGGATTTCTCAGTTATCAAAAAAAAAAAAGTAATAAGGTTAGATGTGGGTTCATTCACCTCCTCACTTAATTTATGGATCGTATGGCTGTTTAAAAAAATTGTTGATCATAGGATATCCACAACATACCCGTCCCAATATACTTCACCTCCTGTATTATGCACAACAATAAGTTTTAAGCATGAAAATCTTCAGTATAGTTATTATTTAGAATAATCAGGTTAATTTGATCAACACTATTTGATGAGATTGGCAGAACAACAATCTCGTACTAGTTTATCTCTACCCCTCCTTTCTTTTTGTCTCTACTTTTTCCGGTCTCTCCCCCTTGGTGTTTGATCTAATTTGCATGTCCGAGATTGATATAGCCAATATAGAGGAAGAACTCTCCCTTCTCTCTGTAATATGGAAATGGGAATGTAAATACCAGATGAGAAAGGACTGATGAATTAACAAAGCTGCAAATATTCGACCTACTAAGTAAGCTTAATCTAATATATCGTGAAATATAAAGTAGATAGAATCTATTTTTTCGCCCATAATGGATTAAAACTTGTTCTCCTGCACAGATACATTTGTTTGATAGGTTGTATTCCATCAGAAATTGGAGGGTTTTCTATTGCAGTTTCTGGAGAAGAAACCAGGAGAAGATTGTGTTTCTTAGGTACATGTTAGGTTGGACGATTCAATCTTCCGACGAGTGAGATTGGTGCAATCGTGGATGGACAATAAGGGGATGGTGACCGCTGATTAAACTCAAACTTGGCGGTGCATTATGGGGTGTTAAGGAAGGATTGAGCCATAAGTTATTGTTGGTTGTCATGATTAAGTTGGCTACTGTAACTAGCCTGACCAATGTTTATTTTAGATTTTGTTAGTTCCCGCATCTTAGATTGCCACACTGTAAAGGAGGCTAACGCTTCTTTTGTTTCTGCATTACATATTCTTGCACCTATGCATCTACTTGATGCTCTTTTGTTAATGAAACTTCTTACTTCACTAAAAAAAATAAAAATGCGGGGCGGTGGTGGTTGGAATTGGAGATTGAAAGATGGAACGTTTGGTGGCTATAGGATAGAGTGTAGTGGCATAGGAGGAGGGTATGGTTGTTTGGTGGGAAAGAATCTAGAGGAAGAGGCCAAAAAAAGGAATCCAGTAGAGATGAGGAAAATATTTTCTTTAACCTTCACTTCTCTGTAGTGCACCTTTTATTTCTTGTTTTTTTATCATTTAGTCTGTCCAAGAAAGAAAAGTAAGAGGATGTCAGTTGAAGTCGACAGAAAATTAGCTAAGGATACTGGTTATAATGTGCCTAAATTCTGTGTCAGAACACAGTTTTAAGGGAAGCTCCACATGCTGTAAAGATACAGGTTCAGACTCAAAATTAGAAAAAAAAAACTATTTTTGCATGATATAGAAGTTCTTTTAGAGAGAGAAGTGCAAGATAAAGTATAAGGCTAGTGGTGAATGAAGTGGGTTGTGCACCATGAGGTCTCTTGTTCGATTCCCAATAGAGACAAACCACTAGGTGATTTCTTCCAATCTGTTCTAGTCTTGGTGGAAAAAATTACCTGGTACTTGTTGATGGTGGAAGGTGGCATGTATCCCATGGAATTATTCGAGGTGCATACAAGTAAGCCCGTACACAACGGTTCTGGAAAAAAATTAGTATAAGGCTGATCAGAAGACCGAAAGGCTGTGACTAAGCAGAAAGAAAGAGATAGGTGTAAACAGGAATGTATAGAGGAGGTAGAGCAACTAGTAGATATGTTAGGTTTTTTGTAATTAGCCTTCCTAGCCCCTCTATGTACGAATTTTTTGGAGGTCACCAGCATGTCCTTAATGCTGAGGAATACAACATTACCGTTTTCAAAAAAAAAATCTTCCTATACCGATTTGGAAGTCAATAACTTCTTATCCCTCTGTTCCTCTGTCCTGTAACCATGCAAAGGAGAAACAAAGAAATAAATCTAGTTCAACGTATGCTATTGCCTTTGGTCCGAAGTAATTGATATTTTAGCCTTTAAGCATTGATTCAAAACAATTGATGTTTCACAAACCAAGAAGGTATTTAATTCTTTTCCCCAAATTTGTCCACGACGCATTCCTAATTTAATGTGCAAAATTTAATGATAATTATGTCAACCTAAAAAAAGAAAAGATAATCATAATTAAGGGTATTTTAGTCAGAGCCCCTTTTAATTTTATAGAATAACTTAATCCATATGCTCAAGCCTAAAACATCAATTATTTTGGATGGGAGTAGTATGTAAAATCTCAATTCTTGCTTGTGCGCATATTTGGCATGGAGAATAGAGGGGGAACTTACAAGAAAAGAGGATTGAGAACTGTTCGGAAGGAAACGGTGCTTCTTAGTATGATATCAACTTCCCAGACTGCTGTCAATCTTTTTACATCTATTACCCCAATGAGTTAAGCTTGACTAACCTTCCACCAGAGCTCTTTCTGTATTAGAGGCTCTGAAGATCTAACTCATGCTTACAATTTTTGCATTTTTTTTTTTTGATGAAGCAAGATGTTGTATTTGAAAGGCATCAAGGAGATGTAAATTACATCCACAAAAACATGGTTAACTCCTGAGAACAAAAACACCTATTGGGAGTTGGCCACGAGCAAAAGAATGGCCGCTAAGCCATATCGAGGGAGCTAATGAAATCTAAGAGGGGTAATATATTGTTTACAGTGGATAAATTGCTCCAATGGAAGATATTAATAAGGCAAAAGGATTTCAAACTGCTAATTGGAGTTGAGATACCATCAAAACATCTAAGATTCCTTTCCTTCGAAATACACCAGTATGTCTTTGACACTCTGGGGGAGAATCCAGTTGATACCAGCAATTGAAATGAACATATTCCAAAGAGCTGCTGCCACTGGACGGTGCAGAAACAATTGATTCACTGATTCCAGGCTATTGAGGCGCATGAAGCATCTGTATACTAGCTGAAGTTTCCCCCTAATTAGATTGTCCAGGGCTAGGGTATCATTCCTGAGGGTACTCGAGGTGAAAGACTTGATTTTAGGGGGTAGTCTAGTCTTCCAAATCGGTTTCCCTGGCCACTGGTCTATCATGTCATTTGAAGAGCACAACTTGTGGTATCCTTCCTTAACTGTGTATTTTCCTGTTTCAGAGCTGCCCTATTTTAAGCTATCAGGCAAGTGAGGGGATCAGGGGACATTGAGGCTCCTTCTAGAGGTCTGAAAAAATCTTATAGCTCATTAAGCTCCCAATGCTGAAAATTCCTCCTAAAGCGAGGTACCCATATTCCGTCTTCACTATTTGAGCCACTATCTTTCCAAAATTTGATTGAGTTATGATGTCCAATCCTGAAGGATACCTCTTGGAAGAATTCCTCCCTTAGCTTGTTAACATACTTCCAAGGTCCAACTCCATAAGGGTCATTATTCTGCTTGGTATTCCATCTGTCGTGCCTTCCATATTTGATGTTCACTAGCTCTTTCCAGATACTTGTTCGTTCTTGAGCATATCTCCACCACCATTTCATGATCTATGATTCCCGACCTGCATGCTGCTTTGGCATAATTACATTTTCCCACTTCACAAGATGGAACTTATGGCCCTCATAGCTCCCCTTCCATAAGAAAGATTTTCTGATTTTGTCAATTTGATTATGTACCTTGGATGTTATTGGGAGCATTGACATAATATATGTGGGGATACTGTCAAGTACACTCTTGATAAGAGTCAACCTGCATCCAATAGAGAGATTTATGATTTTTGCATTGTGATATCATTAATTGTTTTTATGCTTCTAACCTGTGTGTTGAAAGAATTTGTCTTGTTGTTTGTGCAGAATGGATGAGATGATGCGTGGTCAGAGAGGATGGAGGGAGCTGGCTGCGCTAGGGGATAGATTAAACAAGTTTTCGGGTATGATAGAGGGTCTTATATGGTCTCCAAGAAATGGTGATGGAAACGGAAATACTGATGACTGGGCGTTTGAGGAGGTATAATCTGTGCAGATAATACTGAGTTAGAAGAAATTGGGATAGAATGTGATTTATTGCTGTCTTTTTGTTTTATAGTTGACATATAATTTTTTTGAAATTGATGCTAGGGGATTTAATTGAGGACACTTAATTTTCTTTTCCTTGTCTTTTCTCGTGGCTCATTGGGAGCTTCCTGCATATTGCCATTGTCGTCCACATTGCTTGATTGGCTTATGGCTGTGTTTGCTATTATCAGGGTCCTCACTCTGATTTTCCTGGACCAACTTCTGGATGTACGTCTTGTGTTGCGATCATTAGAGAGAACCAACTCATTGTTGCGAATGCTGGTGATTCTCGCTGTGTGATTTCACGGAAAAGCCAGGTGGGATGCTATTGTAGTGTTAATTACTCTCTTTCCCGCCCTCTTATACTTTCTCCTTGGTGGATCTTTTATAGTGAAGTTGTGTTCCAACATGGCAACTCAGCATGCCATGACACTGAACTTGCTAGGGCTGGGTCATAGTGTTAAATGCACAGTCGTGGGCTTTTGTTGTTTCGATAATATTTATGGTTTATATGAAGCATTAAAATGAATATTCATGTGTCTTTTGTGCAGGCATATAATCTATCGAGGGATCACAAGCCTGATCTTGAGATTGAAAGAGAGAGAATTTTGAAAGCAGGTGGTTTTATCCACGCAGGGCGTGTTAATGGCAGCTTAAATCTTGCAAGAGCTATAGGTATTATGTGATTTTATTCATGAACCGTTATTAATTTGTTTAAATACTAGCCAATGGAAATATAGTTTGCAACGTCAGTAATGGAGCAAGATAAAAAATGTAATTAGGATCAGAGGCTGATCCAGGATTGAAGCTTTATGGGTTCAGTTTTTAAGGCTTAGCATTGAACTCATTGTATTTTGAACTTATGGGTTTATATCTACCATTTGTTGCATTTTTGGTGGATTTTCACGCATAAATTTATGCTCTGTGACAAAAGTATTGGGTTCATGCTCTACATACACCTCTCATTAAAATTTGGTTTCTAAGTGGGAAATCAGAATTTCAACTTTTGGCTATTTGAGAAAAATATCTATTGGATGAGATAATGAGCATATCTTAACTTTGGCTATTTGAGAAAAATATCTGTTGGATGAGATAATTAGCATATCTTAACTTCATTGCAGGCGACATGGAATTCAAGCAGAATAAGTTTCTGCCAGCTGAGAAGCAAATTGTTACGGCTGATCCAGATATAAATACTGTACGTTGCTTCAGGTTCTTCATAAATTGTGCAATGTCTTCTATCATATTGTCAAAACATCTATTCTCTGAGAAGTCTTGACGCTATCAGGTGGTGCATAATCATCTTTGTTTCATGTGTACAACTGTGTCTATTTAAGCGTGTTGGTCATTTGGAGACAGTTCTTTCCTTTAAAAAACTGTCTTTGAATGGCCAAACACTCTGAAACAGCAATTAGTGGTAAATCATGCTCCCATTTTGGAAGTGTTAAATAGCCAAGTGTCGATACAACAATCATTGGTTGCTCTAACTTATTGTAAACTTTCACTGTTCATTAAATTTCATCATCTTGTTGTTGCAGTAGTTATACTCTATAATTTGACGTAGGAAAACCCCACACTTATCCAATATCAATAAATGGAGACAAGTATCTAGTAGAGGCCGCACCAGTAAGGTTCCTGCTTATGCCTCCATGAGATTCAAGCTTATCTCTGATTTGGAATGTGCTAGTGACAGTCCGAGTTACAGCTCATAGCTAAGGTTTATCAGATGATCGATATAGCATCTTTTCAAAACAATCTTCCCGTAGATATTAAGCTGTTGAACATTTTCTTATCAATATCATGCACTATAGTATTATCACACTTCAAGGTATTAACAAATCATATCCATTTTGTCAATCGAAGATCAAATTTCACCATGTAAATCTGTTGCATAAATATTCCAACGGAAGATAGCTTTGTTTGGTGTATCTTGTTTGGTAGTGTTACATTTAACATTATGGTTTGATGAAAGGGAAAATATTGGTATGAACTACTGAAAAATTAGTTCTTTTCTTATTAACTTTGAATTGTGAAATAGTATTAATGCTGCATTGCTTTTTCCCCATTACCCTATATTTTCTATACAACATATTCTAACATTTTTTGTTTTCTAATTAGGTTGATCTGTGCGATGATGATGATTTTATCGTCCTAGCTTGTGATGGTGTATGGTATGCTTTCTAGACTCTTCGTTTCAATTTGCAAGATCCAATAGGAATAAGACTAATACAAAGAAGAGTGCACATAGGCAGTAAATTGTAGGTCATTTCATATTGGAACTAAAACCCAATATTGGGGGGGGGGGGGGGGGGG
>NC_028644.1:869885-920512 GCF_001406875.1 Solanum pennellii | reverse complement strand
GGGGGGAATTAGTGGACAATGAAGTGGGGAGAATCATGAGGTCTCAGGTCAAATACCAGAGGAGGGAAAGGAAAAAGCCACTAGGTGATTTCTTCCCATCTACTTAAGCCTTGGTGGATTACCTGGTATCCGAACTTGATGGAAGATAGAAGGTATACATTGAGGTGTACGCAAGCTTGTACTGACACCATATTATTAAAAAAAGTTTTAATTTCATAAAATACTTAAATAGTAATGTTAGTATCAGTTTATCGGAAAAAAAGACTGAAGTATGAATAAGACAACAATCAATTTTTTTAATGAGTAGATGACTCGCTTGTTACTTTATTTCTTTTGCCATGAGGTGTCTTGTTCTCTGTATTTCTCTTCTTGATAAAATGTGACAAGAAGTAATCCGTTTTGAGGAAAAGATGCATTTTTAGAACATGTTATTGATGGGTAAATGATATTGTAAAAATTGAACAGTTTTTAGTTATGGAAAGATATCATTCTTTTTGGCAACTAAAAAAAGGAAAGAGTCATACAAACTGTGACATGCAAGTATTTTGCTTGCTGATTTCATGTGTTTTTTTTTAATTTGAAACTTCGATTGCACATCTTTTTATGGATGTATTTTTTTTTTCATTTTTACCATGTTTTCAATCCTTTCTTGTTCCAACAGCTTTTCATTTTCCCATCATTCTTATCTTCACGTGCTCTTTTGCATTCCTCTTTTTCTCATTGTTGAATATTTTGGTCGTATATTTCTTTTTGTTATAATTTTTATCTCTTTCGTATTTCCCCGATTTATGTTCTTTGTTGAAGTTTCTTCCTTCCCATGTTTCCTTGGATTTGAAATGTAACGTTTGGGGTTGGAGGATAAACTCATTTTTTGTGCTATTCTATTACTAAAACCTTATTCTGATGTTAAAGCAAGGATTGCATTGGATTAGATAGAATTATTGACTAGTTATCCTATACGGGACACAGAGAGAGTACCACGCTGTGGACGAGCATTTGACATTTGAGCTATAATTACCTCATTACAATCTATTCTAGAGAGTAGATTGACATAAGCTTTTGACGATAGAAGCAATTATTTACATACTATTGAGATGAACATATTCTTCTATTTCATCTCTGGTGTAAAGAAAGCTTTGTGGAGGAGGCAGAATCTGTGGTAGACTTGCTAGGCTCTCTGTAATCAGTGGGAGGACATAGCTGGATTTCTGTTTCACGTAAATATGGCTTGGCACTAATTAGTGCTACTTTCATTCATATTAATATATACATGTTACCTTCCTAAAAAAAGTGTACACCAGAAACTTAACAATACTCATTCTTGGTTGTCATTTTTCAATTGTTCCTATGGTTTTTCGTCTTCAAAGCTCTATTCTTTTGTCAGAATAATCCGATTATCACGTGGCGTTTTCTTGTTTTGCAGGGACTGCATGTCGAGCCAGCAGTTAGTGGACTTTATACATGAGCAGCTCAAGTCGGTTAGTCTGATAGATAATGCTTTGTACCATTAAGATTAATTGTTGCTCAAGTACAAAATTCAAACATGTTTTTTTAGCCATAGCATTGAGTTCTTTATGCTACGTGATAATATTCATCATGTTCACTGTATGGATGTGCCAAAGGCCAAAGATTATATAAAGCCACTAAAAGTGAAACCTGCGGAAAAGCTAGTTGAGGAAGTGCATTGCCCATAGAAAAGATTTTGCTGATCTGTTTCTTTCAAACCAATAGTTGTTATATCACTGAAGATATACTGATTGACCTAGGAGGTTTGACTCTTGTAGGAAAGCAAACTTTCTGCAGTATGTGAGAGAGTTCTTGATAGGTGTTTGGCACCGACAGCTGGAGGTGAAGGATGCGACAACATGACCATGATTTTAGTACAAATCAAAAAACCTGTTCCCTCTGGGGCTTCTCCGAGTGACGAACCATTAGCTTCACCAGATGATGAGCCGTCAGCTTCGAGTGAGAAACTCCCTTCTTCAGATGATGTAATTGCTGAAACAAAACCAGCAGAGTGTGGATCAAGTTCATAGTCACAGACACCCCTCTTATTTAATAAGTCTCATCTGCAGTTGTAAATGATTGTTTTTGAGCTACAAGGATTAAAAAGAAAAATTTATAGCTTTTACTGCTGCTGGTTGTTGTATATGTTGTTTTGTGTTGTACTATATAACTCTTTGGATGACTTGACCAGATGTTCTTGACATGAAAAGTTAAACAAAATTACTTTGTATCCAAATTTATTTTTCTTTTTCAAAAACTATACAATCCACTTGACAGTTGATACTTCTGCAATTACATTCTTTTCTTTAATTGTACCAGAAAACCATTTCTAAGTTCACAACATTATTTTCTTGTGATACATAATGAGCTAGTTGAAGATTATCGTCCTACTAGAGGTTGCTCGAAGCCATGCCTGGAGAATAACGATGGTAGACCAGTTACAAATCCTGAACTTCCAATTTTGTTTTGATTTCTATGTATCTGTATTCTGGTTTTCTTCATCTTCTTCGTTGGTCCCGGTAGGGTCCTTCCTCTTCCTGGTCCTTTAACAAGCCTAAGAAAGCAAGAAATCCGAAAAAGAAGAACCCACCTTTCCAATGGCCTCCGCCTCCATCATCATCACGAGGGGGAAATCCAGTCCCACCATCATCCAGGTCAGGAGATTTCTCCTTTCCTGCATTCAGCCCCGACATATCAGCATTCAATTGATACTTCCACTGGATCTTTATAAAGTGCAAAAGTAGCTGTTTAACTTTTTTTGTTGATAAACCTTTAGTGAAAGTCATTGGTTTAGTAGAGCTAATACTGATTCTATGATCTTTTTACTGTAGCTGGATGGAGTGTAGTGAAAACAACAAAGTTGCACAATACAAGTTGTTTTATTTCCATTCATTGGTCTACCGGTTACTACTAAGAGCATGAAAAGATTACCTTGAACTGGTGCAACTGTAATGGTTGATGATTCTCGTGTAACTGTCTGTGTCTGGCCTTCAGCACATCTCGCGTTCTGCATTGATGCAAGAACAAAAGGTCAAACGGAAATGCTTATAGTATAGTTTACTTGAATGATACAGGATATGGAAAACCAAATGGTGAATGTGGGTAGTAGTAGTAGTAACAGCATCAAGAACAGCGATATACAGCGATATGTAGGAAGTACCAAAAAATTAGACAAACAAATTGTCTTACCTGTAACTTGAAATGCTACCACTTACAAATACTCCCTCCATTCAATTTGTTTGTCTAATTTTTTGGTACTTCCTACATATCTTTAGTTTTAATACCACAAGATTCAAAAGTCTTCTTTGTTTTCTTAAACTCCGTGCCAAGTTGCAATGGACAGAGTAATAAACGAACATATATCTCCACAAGTCCACATATTACCTTCTCAAACAAAAATGCATCCCCATATGTTCCATACCCATATCTATAAACAATAACTAGCATATAGAGAAGCAGGTAAAGATTTCTGGGTAATTGTTCTAGTAAATGCAGTTGATATTCACTATGCTGACTGCAGAACCCACTTGGCATGCGGAACTGCATATAGCGAGACAGAGTCTAATCTGATAACTTAAGCCATAAACAGCTACTTGCAGTAGCATTCTGAAGCTCCAAAGCTTCTCACAGTAAAAGTAGTACAAAATTAATATAAAAGACATGACAAGTACAGATTGACCCACTAGAATCACTGGAGGCATGTAATTAGGTAAACAAAGCACTGGGAACAATTATTCGAAAACAAGCACCGAAGAGACTGATACCAGAGCAGCAGCACATATTATTGAAGCACGCCTTTCTTGAACAGAACATCTCAAGCTTTTTCTGTTGTTATTGAGTTGTAACTGCATGCCAACCGGATGGAGGCCAGCTGGAACTGATACTATTGGCTTGAATTGCTTCCGGCATTGATCCCCTGCTCTCACTGTGATGACAATATTCAATGATTAACAAATTAGATAGCATGAATTACAGGATGAGCAGCAAATCTTCGAAAGGATTTTGCCAACATTGGATTTTAAGACATTGTTGTCACACCATAAATGTAAGCGGTCAATTAGATTATCAAGAAAATGTAATGTTCAATTACATTACTTCAAAACCTAAACACGATCAAATCAAGTTTAATAGAAAATCAAAGAGTACTTTTTTCATTAATTTTAAATCTAATGAGTCAAAATAACCAAATTCAATCAAGCTGGATGATAGATCATGAACCAAAATTTCACTTCAACTTGGTATACGTTATTATATATTTGACATGAACCTAGACAAAGCGACACGGGTAATGGTGAGGATCCATATATCCGGATCCCAACTTGCTAAAGATTAAGTAGTGTGATTGTTGTTGCCGTGACTCGTGAGTATTATATATTTGGCTGTGAGTGGGTGAGTCAATTGATGTTTTCATGTACAGAGATACAGACAAAGAGAGAGCTAAACATTCGAATAGTATAAGCAGAAAAGCAACTATAATATTACAAGAGGATCATTACTTAATGTGACTGTCTTAACTCCTACAGCACTTAACAGCATATTCTTACATCTATGTGGCAAAGGCTTCTCAATGAGCTAACAGCAAGAGATGCTGATCGATTAACATTGAACATGATCAATGATATGCCCGGTGTCACCATGTGATCCTAATGACATGCCAAAAAGCACTTCTGACATCCTTTCAGAAGATATGCGGAGGTACCAATTAAAAGAACCGATCGGGAGCATACAGCCACATACCTATTGGCAAAGTAGTTACACTCATGATGGTACTGGCAGTTAACGACATCTTTTTGAAAGAATTCTGAGTCTCCCTGAAATTAAACTCGCATAGAATCCTGAAATCTGAAAAGAAGAGTAGATTCAATATGCAAATGTATTAAATTTCTTTGTCATGGAAATGGAAAACCTTTCTTGCCTATGGCGCACTTTAAGCGTTAGTCCCAACAGAAGGATGGTAGTGTCCACTATCAGACTATAACTCAATTATTTGAGTCATGAGCGTTTGATAATTAGTGAAGCTTGTACATATACAGAAAATCAGCCAATATTTTTTCCACATAACTGGTATTCCAGAAAAAGTCCAGTTAATGATCATTGAAACAACTAATTTTTTCGTTATCAAATTTCACATTTTCTTTCCAAAGTTAATAAAAAGACCACTAAATTAAGGAATGAACATAGAGGGCCAACTCCATCTCAACTGCCCACAGCAAACTACATTTTCTCACATATATCTTTCTCTAACCATCCCTCTTAATAAGACAATAAAAAGTTCAACTTGGGCACTACAAGAAAGTAGACGCGGCAGAATTAGGTGCATATGAGGGGAAAGTTAGCAAACAACCACGACAGAACCTAAATTCTAAACGTTGTACAGAGACACATCAGATTCTAATTTAAAGTCTGAGACATAAGATCCATTATTCATCTCAAGGAGAGATGTGCATTAGTGGATTCCATAGCTCAAGTGAGATGTGCATTAGCGGGTTACATAGCTCCTAGCCTCCCACTTTGAAGGAAATAGTTATGCATTCCGAAATCATGCATCTTCAAAGATATTACTAGTAAAGTTAAACCAAAATAACAAACTTCATTACAAATATTATGTTACAATCTTATAAAACTGTAAAGACAATCATATCTTACATCAGGTATCACGTGTATTCTGTAGCATAACTAAACAGAACCACCCAAGTATACCTTCTTGAGACGAGGCCATAACGGCTCCTCCTTTGGAACATAGGGTGTACTACGTTAACAATTTTAGATGTTAGTGGCTTACCCAGGATTTTTTGCAAGCAGTGCCTATAGTTCAGCTTGTAAGTGAGTTTGGGTCTAAGATTTTGTTGGTTTTAAGATTTTACTTCCTGTTTCAAGTTGATATTTACTTGGTATTATTTTCAAGCAGTGACAGCTTATCTTATATACACATGATGTTACAAAACATATATTTACACACATATAAGAAAAATGTTCTGTGATGCTGTGTCAGATGACACACCCATTCTGAAGAGTGCCTCCACACTCCGCCACTGCTAGACGCAAGACAGGGCAACCAGCACTTGTTTTGTGATTTTCCCAAAAATATAGATGCCTCTAGTTTAAGCTTCAGTTACATAACTTTTCATCTGCCTTGATATACCCATGTGTAAAGGTCTTACACGCATACTTCCAGCAGATTCTTCAAAATGTAGTAAAACTATATTAAAATTGAAAGCACCAGCTACAACCCCTACTGATACAAAGTCTACCACTACTAAAAATCAGGAATTAGTGACAGACAAATTCTATAGCTAAACAACAAAATCCATCACTAATCTATCAGAAATTCAGCTAGTTACGAGCAATTTAGCGACGCATTTTTTGTAGTGTTCCAAACTTCATGTAAAATTGGTTTAGCACCCATAGTATGTCAAGAGCAAACTCACTCATCTATCATAGAACACCTTGTATAACAGAACAAAGCAAATGGCTATACATGACAACAAAAGGGAGCTCAAACTACACAATCATCATCAATGGCATAGCCACTGACAAAATCCATTTCCTCCAAGAAACTATAAGCTACATCATGCTACAGCCTGAAAAAACATAACTTTTTAATACTCCCTCAATTTCAATTAGTATATCTTATATTCCCTTTTAGTTCATTTCAGAAACAAACATAATTTTCATTTCTTTCAAAATTCTTTAATCTCAACTTTCCACGATATTTAAAGATCATCGTATCAAAACTTTTTTTGATACATTCAATATATTCTTAGTATAAAACATCAAGCTAATTTTACTTTCTTATACTTCATATCAAGCCATTCTTTTATTCTTAAACTTCGTTTCGTGTCGAATCAAAAGCAAATAAATAAATTGAATACGCATCAATTCCATTAAAACCCACAAAGAATTCATCAATATCAATGGAAATATCCAACCTTTTTCACAAAAGCAAAGTAAACCCAAACGATAATTCCACAACAAGATAAAATGGACAAACCCCCACAAAAGAAAAACGGAAAAATAAAAAAAAAATGAGTAAAAGCACGAACCTTTTTTTGCAGATACCCAATATATTGAAGAAGAATGATGGACGGAAAATTACAATTTTTTTTGTCGGATTTCTGCAAAATTGGAGGAAGATGAAGAAGAAGAAAAGCTATAAAGCTTGTTTACACAATTAACAATATAATACGATCGAAATTTATGATACTCGCTTTAATTAAATTAAGATTCTATTACATTTTAAATTAATTTTTATTTTTTGATAATTTTATACATTTTTTTTATTTATATGACATTTAACTATTTTCTACGCACCTCAATTGCATATATTCACAGAGTGTGCACGTAAAATAAAAAATGTACAAAATTATAAAAAAAAATGAAGGAAGTAATACAACTTTAATTTAATTAAAATATATCTCTAAAATTCGATCATATTCTAAAAATAATTGTACATTTTCCCTAAAAATAACAATAGAATTATGATAAGAGCTTCTAACCCTAATTCTATTTCGTAGACAAAGAAAAAGATAAATTTGAATAATGCATATTAAAGTAATATTAGTAACATCTTAATAGTATGCGTCATAAGTTTGACTAATTTCTTTTTTTTTTTAAAGTACATTATTATAAACGAGAGTATAATAGTCAATAAACTGATTGAGAATTTATGATTTTGAGTTTAAAATTTAATAGAGATAAAAAAATCAAGTAATTCTTTTCATTTGTCCTAAACTTAGTAATCTTTGAACAATTAAGATTCGAGACAAAACAATAATCATCAACACTCAACAAATCACGAAAAATCGTATTCATTTTGTTTTTAATAGTTACACAACAGTAGCATCTAAAATATATCATGTATTTTATGGTATAAACATAATTTATAAAAAGACCAAATTATTATTATATAATATAAATTGGGATAAATATTCATGATATAAGCTATAATTTTAAAAGTTTTATTCGTAAAAAAAAAAAATACTTATTAAATATGAATATAAATATAAATGGTATAAACTATTTATATCTAAAATATACCATATATTTTTTGGGAAACTTACATAAATATACTATAATAAAAAAATATTTACCATTTATAGCAATAATATTTCTTTTTCACTTGATCACTTTTAATTCATTTATAATAAAAGTTTAATTCTTATTACAAAGAATAATTTTTTATTTACATATAATACAAATTTTAATGATAGATAATTCATTTATCCCACATTTTAATATACTTTTAATACAATGTGTCAAATTTTTATCAAACAAACATAATATATTTTTAAAAACAACTATAATTCAAATATATTGCATATATAATTCACTTTTAATACGTATTGCAATTTAACATAATATTACTATAAATGATAATAAATAAAAAGTATTGCTAAAATCAGTAATTATTTATTAAAATGTATCCGTTCATGTAATTTTTCCTATTTTTATAATACAAATAATTTTTTGAAAATATTAGTAAACAATAGAAAAAGAAAAGAAGGCCCAGTCGATTAGGCCCCCAAAATTAAGCCCATTGGTAAGGGCCCAATACTAAGCCCAATTTCACCTAATTTATATAAAACCCGAAACGTTCGTTTTCGAAAAAAAAACCCTAATCGCAAATAGAGGCCAAGTGTATTTGAACACTTCATCGTCTTCACGGCCTCCAACCGAAGATGAAGGTTACTCACTAAACCATTATTTTCACCATAATTGTGTGTTTTTCAGTGTAATAATGGAACTAATTTTGTGTTTTGTAATGTATTTTGCAGTTCAACATTGCGAATCCCACCACTGGGTGCCAGAAAAAGCTTGAAATCGATGATGATCAGAAACTGTAAGATAACATAGTTTTTTTTTTTTGAATTTTGCCTACTTTTGTTATTGAGATGGAATTAATTAGAATTTGTTGTGATTGTATGTTTGTATTGATGTGAGATCCTTGTAAATGAACGAAATTGTTAGTGTAAGCGTGAGATCTTAAAAGATGAATTTTTTTGCTTCGTTGGAATGAAATGGCCTAAATTGAGCTATGAATGTTTGTAGTTTATTGCTATGAGTTTGGAATTGAAGTCAGTATTGTACTTCAATTGATTGGTTGATTTATGTTATTGTCGAAAGCAATACCATAACGTATTAAGTGTAATCCTTCAGGCTTCAACTGCAGTATATGAGAATTGTTCATTTGAAAAAATTGAAACCCTTCTTATTGGACGATCATGATACTTCCCAAAAATCGAAATTCTTGATCAATGGAGGAACAATATCACCATTTTTGTTCAATAAGATACCAAAGTGGATGATTGACTCATTCCATACTAGAAATAATCGCAGGAAATCCTTTGATAACCCGGATTCCTATTTCTCAATGATATTCCACGATCAAGACAATTGGCTGAATCCCGTGAAACCATTTCATAGAAGTTCATTGATATCTTCTTTTTATAAAGCAAATCGGCTTCAATTATAGGGTGTATGCAAACCTTACCATTACCTCAAGGAGTTTGATAGGCTGTTAGCCGAAGACCCTTGGCTCAAGGGTATCAAATCAAACTAGTTTTGAATGAGGAAATGCAGCAATGAACTAATGTTGTCTGCTATTCCGGAAAAAAGTGAAATTCATATTTACTGTGATTAATTGAGTTATGTTTGCTTTTGAATGTTGGTGGAGGTTACAGCTAGACTGGAAGGAGTAGTGTGTGATTTAGAGGATTTAGTTTTATACGGCTCTTAATATGTCTCTAAAGCCCATGCAAAATTCTGTCTCTTGAGAAAAATAATTAGTAGTTGGAATGAAATGACTTTAGATAGAGTGGAATGAATGTATAGAGGATTCTTAGCCTATCATAACTAGTTTGGGATTGAGCCTTGGTGTATTTGGAATGGCATGACCTAAGATGGAGCGGAATGATATAAAGAGAATTTGTAGACAACCATAACTTAGTTTGGTATTGAGGCAGTGTAGTGGTGGTGTTATAGTTGTAATTGTTTTACTTAGCTTTATAGCTGTCGAGTGATGGATTTATGTAAGCAGCCTCTGTGGTTTTTTTGAGCATGCATGTGCAGTTTAGTTTGTCAACATTAATGTATTCATAAAATCTAAGCTGAATTCTTTAAATGCAGTCGAGCTTTCTTTGACAAAAGGATCTCCCAGGAAGTTAGCGGAGATTCTTTGGGTGAGGTAGGCTTCTGTTCTCCTTACTCTGTAGCTTTTGGTTGGAGATCATGCTATTCTTGTTTACACTTTTCCATAATTGTTATTTTTAATTGACAGGAGTTCAAGGGTTACGTTTTCAAGATAATGGGAGGATGTGACAAGCAAGGGTTCCCAATGAAGCAGGGAGTGTTAACTCCTGGCCGTGTTCGCCTTTTGCTCTACAGAGGTATGTTTAGAATGAGCTTTATGGGCACACCTAAATGTTTCTTTTCATCAAAAGCTGTTATTTTAAGATCTATATAAAAAAAGAAGCTGTTATATATGTATCTAAATGCTTACACATGAAACAGGTACTCCTTGCTTCCGTGGTTATGGTAGGCGAAATGGAGAGCGCAGAAGGAAGTCTGTCCGTGGATGCATTGTCAGCCCTGATCTTTCTGTTTTGAACCTGGTTATTGTTAAGAAGGGGGAGAATGATCTGCCTGGACTGACCGACACTGAAAAGCCAAGGATGAGAGGACCCAAAAGGGCTTCCAAGATCAGAAAGCTCTTCAATCTTTCCAAGGAAGATGATGTCAGGAAGTATGTCAACACTTACCGCAGAAATTTCACCACCAAAACTGGTTAGTTGTTACTCTCGTAGCTACTGTCTCGTTAGTGTTTGCATTTTATTCAATACTTCTTGTTTGTGCTTTCTGATGTGGAAACCTTGAACTAGCTAACTGTTGTGATCTTCTGTGGGACAGGTAAAAATGCGAGCAAAGCTCCTAAGATTCAGAGGTTAGTGACACCCCTGACATTACAAAGAAAGAGAGCGAGAATTGCTGACAAGAAGAAGAGAATCGCCAAGGCTAAGTCAGAGGCAGCTGATTATCAGAAGCTTCTTGCTAGTAGGTTGAAGGAACAAAGAGAAAGACGTAGTGAGAGTTTGGCTAAGAAGAGGTCTAGACTCTCTGCAGCATCTAAGCCATCTATTGCCGCTTAAGTTCTGTGGGGAGGAAAAATGACGATGAGTAGGATCTAATTCCTGCTATTTTTTTGGTCTGATTCTTAATAGTTGTTTCTGGATGTCTTACGCAGTATTTGTCATTTCTAGTGTTCTTAGGCAATACTTTGGTCTGATAGAGTTGCCACATACAATTATCTTTCATGTTCCACATACAAGGATCAGCTGTTTTATGTTTTTCTTGATATTGATTAGTTTCTTTTTGTTTACTTATCTGACATTAATGTATTTTTCATCTGTCTTCTAAACTATATTGAGGTTGAAGACCTTACAATTTCGAAACTTGTCATCTGTCTGGATGTTGTGGCTTTCTAACTTGGTCATTTTTATTTGTTCTTGTGTTCTTGCACTTAATTGAACTCCCAGCTTGTTAGTTTATGCATGTTTTGGGTTAGATTTAGTAAATAGAACTTTGTGCTATAAAATATCTATAATTGTGTAAAAGTGATCATATTAGTCAGATTAATTGAAATCAGGGGAAGTACACTAATATTTTTATAAAAATTTAGTACACGTTAATTACTGTTGAAAATTATATGCAAGTTAAATAAAAGTATCAAAATAAAATACCCCACATCATGAGGTCCCAAAGGTTGATAAAAAAAGGTTTATAAAGTCAATTATGGTGTACTTGAGCAGTTGAGCTGACTTGCCTAATAATAATAAAAGACTAAATTAGGTTGCTCAGAATTGTACATTAAGCATGGTTACTTGTACCTTAGTTCAATTTTGACATCATCAAGATCCCAGGGTCTTGGAGATTCCACCGATCAAACGTCAACGGAATGAAGTTGTTTCTTTCTTAATTAGAATTTTTTATAGTAAATTATGAATATAAAATTGTTCTTATATAAGAAACTTAATTCCTAAATGGCCCTATCCTGAATTTTGATTAGTCGAGCTCTATTATGAATATAAATATTACAACAATAGTGAAAAGTACAATTTTAAAAGACTCTCGATTCAAGTGAAGTAAATCAAAATAGTAATAAAAACTAAAAAAAAAGATAGTAAAAAAAACCTGACAACTAATAGAAAATCGATGTGGGGGCTTAAGGATACTCTCCTCCCTATTTACTTGTTAAACATTTCTAATTTGAATTCCCTTTGTACTTATAACTTTTGACAAATCAAGGAAACACAATTTTTTTTCTTTTTTTTATACCCTCAATTTATTATTATTAAGTTAACGTTGAAAATGTAATACGTAAATATGTTAAAACTTTATTAATTAATACAAGTAAAATAATAAACATACTATATCAATTATTATTTTTTTAATAAGTGTACTTAGTCAAAGTTTAACAAGTAAACGAATGGAAAAAGTAATATACACAAACCGTAACAAATAACAAAAGTCAAAACTTAAAAGTATTAATACGAATATCAAACCTTGAATAAAAAAATAATAAAAATCTTAATATTCCAACATTAATTGCCAGCCATGTACCATAAAATCAAGAAACCAACTACCCAAACAATATAATATACACTATAATACTACTACAACAAAGAATAACTTCATCATAATCAAATTTATTTCCTTATATTTGTGTTTATAACCTTTGTGAAGATGCTCATTCTTGGAAAATCCGAACAAGATTTGCTTTAGAAACCCAAAAAAGTTCATATCTTTGGATAGATTTCCTAATTAAAACCCCCAGAAAAGCTCATTTTTTTTAAGCTGTGGGTTTGTAATGGCATCATCAATGAGGCTAATTTTCTTCACTTTATTGTTTTTTATTGCACTAATATTTACACAGATCAAAGCTGAAGCTGAGGTTAAATCTGTGGATGATGAAGTGGAAGTGGTTGAATCCCATGTTTCCACTTCTGCAGAGTTGGACAATCTTAAGTCCAAGATCCAATCTTTGGGTTAGATTTATAAAATTTTCACTTTTTTGTTGTGGCTTTGTGTAGTTTATGATTCTTTTTTCTTGTGGGTGTTTTGGAAAGTGTGTTTATTGAGTTTCTGTGTGGATTATTTGATTGAAAGACTGGACCTTTCAGGTGCATTTTTGAAAATGTTCTGCATTGGAGGATCATATTCCACTGTTTTGTTTAGTTTATTATGATTCTTTTATCTTGTGGGTGTTTGGGAAAGTGTGTTTATTGAGTTTTTGTGTGGATTATTTGATTGAAAGACTGGACCTTTAAGCCGCATTTGAAAATGTTCTGCATTGGAGGATCATATTCCACTGTTTTGTTTAGTTTATTATGATTCTTTTATCTTGTGGGTGTTTGGGAAAGTGTGTTTATTGAGTTTCTGTGTGGATTATTTGATTGAAAGACTGGACCTTTAAGTTGCATTTGAAAATGTTCTGCATTGGAGGATCACATTCCACTGTTTATTTTGTTTATGATTCTTTTTTCTTGTGGGTGTTTTGGAAAGTGTGTTTCTTGAATTCATGTTTGGATTACTTGATTGAAAGACTGGACCTTTAAGGTGCATTTGAAAATGTTTTGCATTGGAGGATCATATTCTATTGTTTTGGTTGCATTGTTTTGTTTAGTTTATGATTCTTTTTTCTTGTGGGTGTTTGGGAAAGTGTGAATTTTAGGATTTATATGTGGATTACTTGATCAAAAGGCTAGCTTTTTAAGGTGCAGTTGAAAATGTTTTGCATAGGAGATCATTTTCCTTTGTTTGGTGGAAGATAGTATAATGATGATAATGTTTTGGTAGTATATTTTGTTGTATTAATGATTGGTAATGATATCTATGAGTTGGTTAAAACAAGTGGTGTACAGTATCAGATGGGATCTTTATAAAAGAAAATGATGTCTTCTCATAAGTGGTATAGGTAATTTGTTTCCTCTGGTGGAAAGCAACTTTCCATATTTAGAAATATAGGCAGAGTCATGATTTTTATCTTTTTTTGGGTTTTGAATCACTATCTGGATAGATTATATGCCATATTAAATGATTCTTTTTAACACAAATACGAAGTTTGAGCCTAAGCTATTGGATTCTGCCGAGCATGTGCCCTTGTCCATATTCCAAGGCAAACAAATAGGGGAAAATGAAATCATAAAAGGAATTTTTTATGGGGAAACTGTTTTCGAGGCATAGGGAACTACCCTTAATCTTCAAATCTAGTGATGCAAGGGACTCTTGAGATATTAACTTGATGATTTAATTGGTAGACTGATTAAAGTTTTTATCTTTTGGGAATTGAGTTAACGTTGAACTGGATTTGAAGACAGAAGTCTGTGATACAAGATTACAGGATTAAGAAATGTAAAGTAACTTTCTTCAATTACTTATATTGTTCAAACACGGTGGAGAAATGGCTAGATTGAAGTCAAATCTAAAAGTTGTATGTCAGAGCTAATTTTGATCCCTGAAGAAATCACAAACTTATAAATATGGATATCTCCACATGTCCAAGTAAACTATATTGTCATGTACCTGCTGCTTCAGCTTATTAATGTTCGATGCATCTCTTCTCTTTGGTGTTCTATGCTATGTACTTTTGTCCTTTGGGTAGAACTATCTATGATTTTAATACCATGTATTTTGGTCTTTGCTGTAGGAAGTGAAGGAACAGTAGATAAAAACTATTGCTTCAATTAGATGTATCGTCTAACAGAAATCCACTGCTTTACATACTGTGCCACTAAATTGGTTATGAAGTTTTGACATCATATACATAGAGCTAGTTCTCTCATTGGTTTTTACTTTTAGATAAATGAAGCGGCAAATTCCAATTTTCCATTTCTCACTGACATCCTTTCTTCACACCCTATACAGAATTATATGCTATTATTTGAGGGAGCATCAATAGTAATTAAAGAGCTTAAGATATGTCGTATTTAAGGAGAATTAACCCACTGAAGATAGAATTTTCAACTGATGTAGTATAAAGACGGGTGACATTACCTCTCTGGCAATATTTTATTGAGAAAGCGGTTGGAAAAAGAATATAGCTAAAAGAGATATCATTACATCCTTATAAATATATCATCTCCTTTATACTTTCTTGATATGCCAATTAAGTTATCTATAGTGGTATCCAGAGATAAAACAGAATGTTAGAAGTAGTCATATTTGTCTGCAGTAAGATGTTGTCTTAAGCAATAGGGAGCTGTTCCTTAAATATTCTTGATTGAGAATTTTTGCCCCCTAAGAATGTGATTATTAGTCATCTACCATGTCCTCTAAAATGTTTTTGCTTTTGAAGAATCAAATGTGAAGGACACTGCCACGGAACTGAAAAAGAAGGATGAAGTCATTGCTAGCAAGGAGGAAATGATAAAAGAGAAGTCAGAGTCAATTGCTTCATTGCTAGCCCAAATATCTTCTCTCCAAGTGAGTCGACTAACTTCTTCATACAAGTGTTTGCAATTTTACACTAACTAAGATGTCTGAATAATGTTTCTATGACACAGATTCTTAAAGTTCCAATTATTTGTTTTCTCAGGAAAAAGGTTCATTGGATGCTGAGGAGAAAGTTAAAAAGGCTAATGCTCGAGTTGATCAACTAGAAAAGCTAGTTGAGACACTAAAAAAGGAAGTTGATATGAAGCATAAAGAGAAAAAAGAGTTGGGAACCCAGATAAATGAAGCAGAGAAGAGACTCACTGAATTAAATTCAAAAGTTGAGAAGGTAAGTTTCTCAGTGGTTACCTTTACCACATAATATTAACTTGTCTACAATTTTTCCATCATCATAAATTATGTTCTCCTGACCATATCCAAACTCTTTTTGAGAATGATGTTTTTCACATGTTGCACTTCAGCTTAAGTTTCAACAAGAGTTATGGGTACGCTTTCAAAAGATGTTTCCTTTCTAGATGTTTTAGGTCTGCTGCCCATCACTAAGACTTGATTGTTGTATGGTATAGCTGATTGTAGATGCTTGAGTCGGTGCATTTTTATTTATGACTGTATACTGCAAGAGTATGGCTATTAATGGAATTCAATCATCCCCTCCCTCCTCTCCAAAGAAGTAAAACTAGGAAAAGGAGTTCTATACAGGATGAGTTCATCCTAACTAATAATGTATGGGATGAAATTCCATGGAGAACCTTAAGAGGTAAATATAATATTAGATACCAAAAAACTTCATGGCTGACCAAGTAATTTAGTAATTTAAACTATCATTTGCTGGTTTCAGAAGTTGATTTTCTTTTTGCCGTTAACTAGACTTGATCTACACTTTAGAAATGACTAGAAGTACTCTTCATCGTGTGAATGCTTAATCTTCCATCTCTTGCATGCAGCTGCAATTTAGTATTTTTCTTGGTACCTGCAGTACTAAGCCTTAATTATAAGATGCCATTCCACATTCTTTTGTGTTTATGCAGCTTCAAAAGACCGTTGATGAGCAGGAGGCAAAATTAAGAAAAACTGAACGGGCTCTTCAGATTGCTGAGGCATGCTCTTGATAAAGACACAACTCCAAACTTTTGAAATTTGTATGGTTGGATACAATTTCTAATACCTCTCCTATACTCTTTTTTCAGGAGGAAATGATTAGAGCTAGATCTGAAGCCACGTCAAAAGCTCAGCAGCTTGGAGAGGTATAATTACTTGGTGTATGCTTGAGCTGTATGCATCTTATCATGTGAATGCGCCAAACTGTATTCTTCTTGAGAGGCCATAATTTCTACTCCTTCTGTTTCAATTTGTTTGTCTTACTTTCCTTTTCAGTCCTTTTGAAAACTAATGCCTCTTTTCCTGGAATACCCACTTTATGTTATAACTTAATTGAAAGACGGAAGTCAAAGTATTTCAGCCAAATAGGTTTTGTATTATAAGTATGTTTATTTGATTTTCCTTTATTGTTGCCTTATTTCCATGTTTGCACCTTGATGTAGTTTGATTTCAATGAATCTTCCTTGCATGCCTGGAAATATGAGTTTTTCTTTTCTGAAAATTCAGGTGCATGGTGCATGGCTACCACCTTGGCTTGCAGTTCAGTTGACTCATGTACAGGTATTTGGAGCAACAATCCGTGTTTTTCTTAGCAAAACTTCTACTGTAGTAGTAGTAACTATGTGTAATATGAATAACAATAAAAGAATTTCATGTAACATGAGTCATGATTCTACACGGATTTCTTATCGTATTGTGAACTGCAGTTTCTTTTGGAGAAGCACGGAAAACCTGCTATGGACATAGTGATACAGAAGGTCACTCTTCTGTTTCTTGTCTGTTTGATATCCGATTAGACCATGTGCTAGTGTTATTAATGGATGCTTGTCCAAGTAGCCAGTGTAACCTGTTTATCTCTCTATTTGCTTTTCAGGCTACTGAAAAGAAGGCCCTAGCTGAAACATGGGCTGCACCACATGTGGAAACAATCAAAACAGTAAGCCTAACTTTGCATTATAAATGTTCAACATCTTCCTTTCTTATAAGATTGTTTCATGCACTTATATTCAAACATTTTCATGACCTTGAAAGAAGTTATTTCTTTATTTTACATTGCCATAGTTTTTATTTTTTGATTTATTATCATTATAACTACTAGAACATTTTTTTTTAATTTGTATAATATTGGCCTTGGATGATCTTAAACGGAGCGACATGGTTTGTGAGGATTCATATAGCCAACTTCTACTTGTTTGGGGTTGACCATAGTTGTTTTAACTATATTTTATGGCAAGTCCAACTGCAGTTGGCAAGGATGTGAGTATTTGCACATATTGTTGCCTTCTTATTCAAAATTGAGAAATTCTCTCGAAATGGAACCTAGATTGATTTTAAATCCACAAGTAATCATACAAATCTATCCTTGAGCTATTTGTTCTTGCGAGGCTAAATCTCGCGTGCTAAGCTAGTTGACTTCAACGAACTACTATATTTGTTTGAAATCCCTATTGCTTTAGAGAAACAAGTGTTAATGTACCTGCCGAAGTTTTCTCATTCCTTGTGAGGTAAAACCTTGTCTGCTAAGGTAGTAGATTATTAAGAAATCTTTCTGGAGATAGCCTTGGTGGGAGGTGGCAGGTATCCCGTGGTATTAGTTGAGGTGCGAGAAAGCTGGGCCCGGACATCACGTTTATCTCACACACAAAAAAAGATCTTTCTGGAGAAAGTTCCTTTAGAAATACGAAGAGGCTAAATAGTGACAAGGGTGGCTGTTAAATTGTGTAGGATATTCAATAGTCTCTTTTTGATGGAGGTTCATTTGTCTGAGTTATACATTATTCAATATGTATTAGTTTTCCCGAGTGTCTTAGCTATCAAGTCGGGGTATGCGTTGACTCTAATTGTGCTGCTCTACTGTTTGAAGCAATGGATACCAGTTGCAAAGGAAAAGTGGTTGGTGATTTCCACTACTGCTGAGCCACATGTACAATTGCTAACTACAAGAGCTCTTGAAATTTACAAGACATCTAAAGGTGCCATAACTCCACATATTCTCAAGGTTCAAGAACTAGCTACTCCTCATGTTCAGGTAGCATTCCCAACTCTGTTTAAGAAAAAACATTTTCCCGATTTTGTCATGCATTTATGAATACATAGTGCTGAGAAAAGTTTTCTGACAGAGAATTAAGAAATTCAGCAAGCCATACATTGATGATGTTGCTGCTGCTGCAAAACCACATGTTGAAAAAGTTCGTGTTGCTGCCAAGCCATATACAGAGGTGGCAGTTCATCATTATGGGAAGTTCCTCGAGTCTGCAACTACATACCATAATCAGGTATCAGAAAGTAATTGAGACATTAACCCCTGAAGTATGATCTCAGGCATATGTTCGATAAGTTTGATAAGACAACTATGGTTTGATTTTCTTTTCTAATTTATCTGGTTGAAGTAAATGCCTCTATTAGATTAATGCATATATTGTTTATAGTATTATATTGAATTTTGGGTTCACCATTTGAAAAACGTCGTCTCATATCCTGTGAAGCTTCAAGGCACAGTCAAAGAAACACTGGAGAATCATGACCTTACAAAATCTCTCGCAACAAAGGAGCTGATTTGGTTTGCTGTATGTATCTGTTTGCGTATTTTATTTACTCAGTCCTTTACGTCTCCACTTTTTCCTCCAATTTTATATCTGATAAACGTAAACTTGGTTGGTTTTATGTGCTATAGGCCTCAGCATTGTTGGCTTTGCCCATTATAATTCTGTTCAAATTCTTATCTGCCATCTTCTGGTCAGTACATCTAATCTGTCCCTCATTTCCTTACGTAGAGATTATCATTGTGCAATGTGTGAGGCTCATTGTTGTCTTTCTTAAATTGTATGTTGCAGTACAAAGGCAAAGGAATCTGATCACAATGTTACTTCACCCAATTCACGCCGTAAGGCCAAGAGGGGACATGCAGACATGTAGAGCAAAGGAAGTTAGACTTCTTTTTATCGAAACTGAGGCACACTGTAATAGTTCACAGGTATCACTTTCTGCTATTCCCTTTTTAATGTATGGATAGCCGTCTTGCATTGGATATGTATTTCCTTTGCCCCATGTTATAAGGTACAGATAAAATTTACGGTGATAAGTTCAAAAATCATTAGCTGTTGACGGTAGCTTGGTTCGGTTTCCTCTTGGTGATTCTTAATAATGTGTTTTTGCGCTCATACACCCCATTCTAAGTGCTGCTTCAGACCGAAAAAACAAAAGAAAATTCAAGATTATAAAGGAGGAAGGTTATTAAAAAGGTTTTAGAAATCTCAATATATGATTTACGTCGTGGATCGTGATAAAATCTAGATACCATGCACTTGAGAGGCCAGCATACACCATAAGATATTGCGATGTATCGACTTAGAGATAATTATAGCAACTCTAGAGCTGCACATCCAAATAGCTTTGTCCTTTTAAATGCAAATTACCCCTATATATAGTGATCTTTATCGTTTTAGTTTATACTGTCACGGGAATGAAGCCAAACACTAGACTCTGTATCCCAATTTACGTGACACACTTTTCTGTTTAGTCTGTCCCAAAAAGAATGTCTTTGGAAACCATTCAACTTTAAAATTTCATTTTACTCTTCATGAGATGATCTATTGCCGGTCAAATTGTCTGCGGCTGGTTTTACACCACTAGTTTCAAAAGACAGTCTTTATTTCTTAAACTCCGTGCCCAGTCAAACAATACCGAACAATTGGGACGGAGAGAGTATAAAGCCTTTTTTCATTGCTGTAAAATATGTACTCACATTCTTTCCCTTTACTGCTTGATGTCTTAATCTGAAATCTGAAATATGGTATGTGTTTTCTTGTTGCAGATTGGTTGTCCTTTACTCCCTGAGCATATGGAGCTTTTAGTCCCACTACAAATTATATTTTTTGCTTGTTTATGAAGCTCTTGCCTTAGGTTTTTTTTTTTTTTTCATTTTTGGGTTGTGTATTAAGGCCAAAGAAATGGAGATACATAAACTATATGTTTGAAAAATTGTGTTGGTGTATCACAGCTTTGGCTTTGGATAGTCATAGTTTTATTATTTATGTATTATTAATTATTATTAGTATTATTATTATTATTATCAATCCAACATGTTGCCATGTTTTCCTCATTGTCGTATTTCCTCGTTCACAACTATTTTGATTTGATGCACTTAAGTCGAGGGTCACTTGGAAATGACCTTTCTATCTCCACGAGATAGGGTTAAGGTGTGCGTATATATTACTCTACCTTCTCTAGATTCCACTTGTGGAGTTATACCGAGTGTCTTGGTGTTGTATTATTAGTTCAACATATTTCTCTTAGGTTAAAGTTCATATTTTTTCGATTACATGGTCTTGGTTCTTGCCTTGATCTATTCTCAAGCAATCAAAGATCTTGGTAAAATAGGTTAATTGCTTCGGCCTAGAATTACCGCATATTTTGTGTTTGTGGGATGTGATAGGTAATCGATCGAATAGTTGAGGTGTATGTAAGCTGACCAGAATACTATCATCATAAAAATATCAAAAAAGTTGTTTGTATGTTGTGATTTTGTTGAGACTCTCCACTTTATAGAATATTCACGACATATCAAGTCCTGGTAAGGTTTTTGCTTAAAATTTTGCCATTGTTAAGTTGATTAGTCAAGAGAAAGAAACTTCATATTCTTGTTTTATGTTTGTATCATTTGTTTGACAAAAAGTAGGCACATAAAATTAATTTGTATCCCTCGTAAAATCAATTTGTATCCCTCTTCATATATGTACCATAGTAACATTAATGACTTTCGATAAATATTTACGATTTTCAATAATGACCTTTTCACTTCTAAATTTTGTATCCAATTTCTTTTATTAGTTAAACCTATTTTAATGTTCCATAATTTATTTTTATTTTTTTAGAAAAACAGTTAATATAAGATTTAAGTCAAATAATTATTAAGTGTTGAGATGGCCGAGTTGGTCTAAGGCGCCAGATTAAGGTTCTGGTCCGAAAGGGCGTGGGTTCAAATCCCACTCTCAACATGAATTTTTTTTGTTCTATTTCCGAAATTATTTGTGAGCGACTTTTACTTCTTTTATTTTTATTTCCGAAATTATTTGTGAATGGTTTATACGGTTTCTTTTTAATTATTTTTTTCTATTTCTGAAATTATTCGTGAGTGGTTTATATTTTTTTTATTTTTGAAATTATTTATGAGTGGTTTTTACTTTTCTTTTTTTATTTCCGAAATTATTTGTGAGTGATTTATACTGTTTCTTTTTTTAAGCCGAGTATCCATCATAATCAACCTTTCTGATACTAAAATGATAAAGACAAACTATAAATATAACAGACTCTCTTTAAACCTTACATATAAAACAACACTTGATATGTTAGTTATTGTATTACACAAAGATTATTCAATAAAACTACAAAGTCATTCATTCAAACTCTAAGTGGCTTTGCCACAAAAGTACTAATTAACACTCCTAAATAAACATTACAACATAATTTGTTTCTTAATTAGAAGAAATTAATTATAACACTAGTGCCAAACTTACATAAAATCTAATTAACATTAATATTTCCAAATACAAGGCCTAAAAAAGTGGCTTCTTCTTGATCAATAAGTAGTCCAATAGTTGTGTAAATCAACACAATGGTCCATGACACCACTATTCATAGTATTTGCATTATTCATTTCACCTCCATAACTTGTATTTGCATTATTCATTTCACCTCCATAACTTGTAATATTGTAACTCATTTGGGGTTGTGTTGGGAAATTGTTGATCATATTTGATGAACCACTTTGAAATATAACCCTATTATTAACATCTTGAATTTCATGACCATGATTATTCATGTAATTATTATTATTATTATTATTTCTTCCCATTGCAAATTGGAACCCTTGATGATCATGAGGTAATTGCATCATTTGTGATGACATTATTGATGCATTATTTTGAGTGTTGTTGAGAGAATATGTTGCCCTTGAATATTGGCTAGTAGGGTACTTCTTCAATCCTACACTCTTTTGGAAAATTCTACAAACCACCCATTCATCTTGCTGCAAAATAGAGTATAATAGCATGTTAGAGTTTAAATAATTTTTCTATATATATGTTGATAGTGTAAAATAAATTATTATCGAGTCATCTAAAAGACAACGACAGGTAATTGATCATAATACGTCAATTAATCACATGAAGAAAAAAATAAAAAGCCAGACAAACCATATGAGTATGTATTTAGGTTTACCAAACGAGTTTAGTTTCTATAGACTGACAATAATGTAAAGGACTTTTATATTCTAAAGTTTTCGAAAAGATCACAAAAAATGTGCATGTAAATGCTCATAATAAGTGAAATTTAGCTAATATGTTGAAAAACAAAGGCAAAGATAACTTGCAATAATAATTAAATTACACTCATAATGTATAAATTCTTTACACATGCATGACTTTATTTAAATGAATAAATTTTAATATCTAGGGTTTAAAAAGACTTCTTTATAATTAATAGATAATCCAAAACCACACATAATAGTTAACTTGAATGACTTAGGTAACTTTTTAATATATATATATATATATATATATATCCCAAAGGGATTTCAATTTCACAAAAAAAAAAATTACAACAAATTAAATAAGTTTTAATAAATTTCAAAACATATTAAACATGAAGGACATAAAATTTAATAGAAAGGAAAAATATCTAATAGATTCAACTTATATGCACCGACAATTATTAATATAAATATATAAAATACAAAACAATCTTTGGTTGTATGGTTCATGTAATGAATTTTTTTTCTTTCAATTTTTCGCTTAGATATGCTCGATAAATGTTAAAAATAGAGTGCGATGATAAATATTAATCTAGCATACAATCATCTATCGTATCACATAGAAAACAATGGATTAACGATAGATAGAAAACTCTCATGTTAACTCTGATCATGTAACTACGAATAATAATTAATCGATAAATTCATGAGGATATATACATACCTTGTTTGTTTTATAAGAAGATTTGGATCGAATTCTATATTCATGCATGACCCAATTTGATTTTTCACCTCTTGGTGCTCTTCCTTTGTAGAAAACTAATGTTTTTTTCATCCCAATTAATTCTGAATTATTATTATTATTTTTGCTATTAAATATTTCTTTATCTTTTCCAGTAGTTTTCCAATATCCACTATTTGTTGCTCTATTTGTTCTTACTCCTGTTGGATATTTTCTATCACGTAGACTGAAAAAATACCATTCTTTTCCTCCCATTTTTGCTTTTCCTGTAATTTAATTTACACAAAAAAAAAAGTTAATTAAATAAAATGATGGATTAAACAACTATATATATAATTAATTGAGATAATAGTAAAAAAACACATTTGAACTGTCATCTTTTCTTACGATATTCATGGTACCCTAACTATCACACTACTAAAAAGTGACATACCATAGTTTACGTATGAAATTTACAAAAAAAAAATGATAATTTAGGGAGCTATTGGAGCGTGATATTTAGAGGTGAAGTCAGGATTAAGAGTTCGGGCGTTTCATAATCACTTCTTTATCACTGAATTGGGTTCACAAGTAAATATACATATATATTTTTTTGATTTTCTAGTAAAAATACAGGGTCTATGACAAAAAAATTTGGGTTCGTCGAAACCCACGAACCCCCACCTAGCTCGTTCTCTGGTGATATTCAAGTATCATGTCATATTCCACTAGGGGGAATTTTAATGAATCCAATAATTTAAGTATGAAATTCGTGAAATAGTGATAGTTTAGAAGATACTTAACCTAATTAACTCTTATTTTATTAATATTACAAATTTTAATGAAGGTATTTAATTTTTATAATAGCTTATAACTGCATAACAAAATGAAAATAAAAACAAAAATATGTAAAGTAGAGGGAAAGATCCAAAAATTGTTCTCTTATGTTTATACATCAATCACTTCTCTGGAAATTTCTCATAATGATACACAATTTTTTTTTTAGGGTTTTCAATAAATTCAAGAAGAAAAAAAACACAAACTATTTTTTAACAATTTACTGATATACAATATTTATAAATAAATCCTTTTATTTTTCCGAATATCGAGAAGATTCAACAATTTTATATATACACAAAAAAAGTATTTTTTTTGACCTAGCTTACATACCTACCATAAGTTTTCGGTTAAGGAGATTCAGTTGAACCCCTTTGGACATACAAATCTAACAAAATAACTTTGGCTTAATTAAAACTATTTATACTCTTGTGTTGCAAAAAGATCCATTAAGTAAGTACAAATAATATAATTCGATCCTGGTAAATTAGACGTGATATAATAGAACTCATAATAAAAAGTTCAAATCCTGGATCCATCGATGTAACTTTGCCCTACATGGACTAGATACATCTAAATTCAAGAAAATTACAAGTTTGAGTTCAATACTCTTTTGACACGCGAGCATAAACTACATGTTACTCCTGACTCGTATGAGTTTAATTAAATTGTACATACGTCTCGAAAAAAAGAATTTTTGAAGTTTAGTATTACCTGGAAGATCCCATGGCTCAGATTTGTTTAGATCAACATCAGCAATAGCTCTTCCAGTAAAATTAGCATCATTTATTTTGTTCACTAAATAATATGTTATAAGCTCTTCATCTGTTGGATGAAATCTAAATCCTGGTGGTAATTGAGTTTCTTCTTTCACTTCTTCCATTTTTTTTTCTCAAATTATTTATATATTTGTGTTTCTAAAATGAAACCCTAATACATAAATTTGAAAAAAAAAATGTTGTCAAATTGATGAAAAAACCCTAAATAGGTTATCCAAAAAGAGGAAAACCCTAGCTAGGTATAATATATAATAAATAAAGTTTGTTATTTGCTATATGTTGCAAGAAATATATATTTTCTTTAATTGGTTGTATGATATCTTGTCTAAAGAAAAATGAAATTTCTTGGGATTTGTGTAAAAAATTTTAGCTAAAAGTTTAGGTTTGAGAAAGTGTTTCTTGCTTGAGAATTTAAAGAAGTAGGAAATGGTTTTAAGTGTGTATTAGAAGCTCTCACCTACTATGGGTCTTGAGGTACACGGTTGTACAAATATTAATTGATAATATTTGAGAGACGTGGATGGTAAGATGAATGTGCGGTGATATAAGATTTCAATGATCACATTTACAAGAAGGTTCAAGTAGTAGTACACATGTTGAGGATAAAATGAGAAACGGCCGCTTGAGATGTTGAGCAAGTTGTGTGTCGATCGATAGATGTATCGGTCGAGAGTTAATTTTTTAAATGATTGTGACTAAATTAAGTAGTTATTATCTTAGTAAATCACTTTTACTATTGAAAAAATTGAAAGTAGTGTGTATATTTAATGTATTAAAAAGTGTATAATATACACTAAAATTTGTATGAATATTTTGTTGTTTTTTTTTAATTGGACTGTTCCTAAATGTGATTTTTATTGGACTATTAATCCTCATGTACAAGTTGTAGTCAAAAAGGGTCACCCAGCCCCAAGTCTCCTGGGCAAAGGAATTTGAAGGGCTAATGCAGGACGTCCCTTCATTTGGTAGGGCCTGAAAACGTTCAATTCTATCCAACCTTAGAAGGGCGGAGGGCTGCGGTGGGCTAGCCCGTCTTTTTTTCTTTTCAAATTTATAATTCTATAGCATCAAGAAAATGAGAAGATTTTCAAATTAAATATGACAAACAGTGGTGCTGTTTCAATAACACTAGCAAAAATCTAGTGTAATTAGCATATATCTCGCATATCAAACACACGAGCGAGATAAGAGAGTGACAAGCAAGATGGTAGGGAGGCGAGGACGTGAGATTTGTCTATGTACCCTAGATACATAGAAATCTACTTGGATAGAGTGTATCTAGAAAAGATTAACCTAATTTTGAGTTCATATATTCCGAGATACATGTATCTGGACGTATAAAAATTTAGTAAAATTCATAATATTACTACATAGCGTGTATTTAAGTAATTAGATTATATACTTGTAAGATTATTGTAAGTTACCCTTTAATAAAAAAATTTTGGCCCATGGTCCGACCTCGATCAAGCCTCAAGAGCCAAGGGCTTACATGGGCTGGACTTATGCTAGTTTAAAATGAGCTTGAAAACTCATATCACAACCTACCCTAATTATGGGTTGGGTTTGACTGGCCCCATGGGTTAAATCCATTTTGACGGCTCTAATTATATACTCCCTCCGTTCCATATTAACTTAAACTTTGAGGTATCTCACACCCTTTAAGAAAAGTAGGTTAGGACATAAATTGAATATAATTTTCTATTTTTACCCTTAAATTAATTATTGTCAAAAATAACTAAACATTCATTATAATAACTAATTCCAATACTTACTTAAAGGGTAAAATTGGAAGAATATTTTAAAAATAGTCTTGAAGATTGAAAAGTTAAGTTAATTTGAAGAAAAAAAAGAAGCTCAAAACTTAAATTAATATAGAAAGGAGGGATTATGCATCACTTTCAAGGATTTTGGTATTTTCATCGTAGATTTTTTTCTTATATCTTTTTTAAGTTTAAGTTTTGAGAATGAAAATAGTTTCTTTACCTTACATAAGATAGGTAGATAAAATTTATGTACGTCTCATACTTCTTAGATAATATTATAAAAGCATACTAAATATATTGTTATTATTGTCGAGCGTTAGGCAAAAAATTCAATATAAAATCTTATCAACTATCTCCATATTATTATATGCAACAAACTTAATGTTTAATATCAACACGCAAACTTATTTTCTCATAAACTAAATGAATTTTTAAAAAATTAATTAACTACTAGGTTCAATTATCAATGTGTTTAAAATTTCTTTGCCCCTTTTGCTAGACATAATTTTGACTTTATATTAGGACCATAACAACAAAGAATATTCTTTGTTATATAATTTCCTTTGTTTTTTGAAACATTCAATTAAATATCAAAATTTCTAACTAAAATTACAACTATATATTGATACCAACTTATACTTTTATGTTATATGTCACGATACTCATATAAATTTAACAGGATTATGACGTAAACGCGTCTAAGACTCTAAGTTATATTTTTATATCCATTACATTTTGAAACTAGTCTACTACATTAATCTTGACATTCAAACCCTAAACTATGGTTTATTTTAATTTGTGTCCTAATCGACAATTTAGGTGAAAATAACAAGATTAGTTTCCTAGAAGATTGTTGTATATATTACTTGTATCATACTTCAAAGTACTTTAATACTTTCTTCGTTTTAAAAATGATGATCTAGTTTAACTTGAAACGGAGTTTAAGAAGAAAAAAAGACTTTTTAATCTTGTGATTTTAAATTAAAGTTATGTCAAATGTACCAAAATGCCCTTTA
Organism: Solanum pennellii; assembly: GCF_001406875.1. Taxonomy (NCBI): domain Eukaryota; kingdom Viridiplantae; phylum Streptophyta; class Magnoliopsida; order Solanales; family Solanaceae; genus Solanum; species Solanum pennellii. The sequence continues at coordinate 892,595 of NC_028644.1, read as the reverse complement.
ATCTTGTGGTCTTAAACATGCCACGTGAAAAGTTAAAGTTAGAGCGTTGCTAAAAAAGGAAAGGGGTCATTCTTTTTTAAACATACTAAAAAGGAAATAGGGTCATTCTTTTTTAAACGGAAGGAGTATATATTATTAATAAGTATTGATGCACATATCCATATATAACCGATCGACTTTATTTTTATATATTATATATTTGTAACAACGTTACAAACTTATCGATCAAAATTCAGGATTATAACGTAAACGCGTGCAAGTGTTTTTCTAGTAATATATATCTTATTCTATAGTCATGATCATCCTATTATGCATTGTATATATTACATTTTGTTATGGTTGTAGAATTATGTTAAGTCTTACAAGTAATTGTGTCAACAATTAAATTAGGGTTTCGTGTTACTCTAGAAAAGTAGTGCACGTGAATTCTAAAATTCAAAGGTAGGTTTTTTTGAGTTTTTTATCTGGTGTTCGATATTTATCTTGGAAATTGATATATAAGAATTCATGTCGCGAGGGCGGCCCAAATTGGGGAAAAACGTTCCTTATTTTCAAAAAATTTCTTACCCCAGGTGAGAATTCAAAATCTTTAATTAAGAAGAAAGCAATTACATTTACTGCACCATGTTCTTCGGTGGTTATTCGAAAAAGGATAGGATAGAGATATGTGTGGTGCACTATATATTGTGTAGTTATTTAACGATGACTTTGTGCACTAACACGCTAAAACAATCATTGAGAAAGTAGTAGGAAAAAAGAGGCGGATCCAAAACTTTTATTTGATAAATTTAATATTCGGAGTTTTATTATCGAAAATAATTCAATTTGATTGTTATATTTTTATACTCATATATACCTTTTGTATCGAAAAAATATTTATCGAAACTGCTAAGACAAATGGATTGAGAAAGTAGCTAAAAAGGCTACGATAGATTCAAGATTTTCATTTAATAAATTTATCTTTAGATGTTTATAACTGAATCCGTTATATCTTAAATTTTGAGTTTAATTATGTAATATTTATTTAATAGAACTCATAACTTAAATACTGTATCCACCTCTGCTAGAAGGTTGAAGCCAAGTGTGCCACTATGAAAACAAAAGAAGTATGGTTATCGGTAAATTAAATGAAATGTGTGAAAACTATGAATAAATTCAAAATTCAAATGGCGACAAAAATCATATTTTCATTCAATAAAAATTAATTTTTATTTCCGATTCATTTTTTTCTTACGACACGATATTTATATAGATTCTTATAATTATGATTCAAGTGAAGAAAAAATTAGCCTATTTAGGGCTCTAAAACCAGTAGTTTTAGCGATTTCTAGATTTTCTTTCATCCGCTTAAATTTTGGCTGATAAAAATCCGACATCAATAATGTAAAATGGAGTATGTATTCGGTGAAATAGTTAAAATGTGTGTAAATTAATCCGAACACGGTGAAATAGTTAAAATGTGTGTAAATTAATCCGAACACTATAGTAAAAAAAAGTAGTAGATGGAAGGTCTTTATCAAGAAGACTATCTAGAAGCACTAAGAAAGAAACCCTAATTCATCTTTGGTAGACTACTTGTCAAGCACTTCACCAGTGACACAACAAACAATTTTTAATGTTTTTATCACATAAATTTTAACATTTGTTTAATTAATCCCATCATCACAATGATTTAAGAATAAAAATGAAGCTTAATGCTGAAGAATTTATGTAAAAAAATGTTCATTAATAGTAGTGAGACTCTTGCCATGACAAGTCTTTAGTTGTCCAAAATAAACAACAAACTCGATATAAGTTCATAAGTACACAAACCTTATCATTACTTCGTGGAAATAGAGAGACAGTTTCTGAAAGATAATCGGTTCAAGTATCGCATATCAAAGCAGTAAGTAGGAGTCCAAAATGCATAAAAAATAAAACTTAGGTAGTAAAAAAGTGGAGAAATTACCAAATATCTCTACCCATAGTAGAAATGAAGCAAAGTTGAGCAACAAAGAAGAAAACTAAACATTTTCTTCCTGGTAACAATTGTGATTCTAAATTCAACTGTATATCTTATATTTTTGTTAGAATACTAATAAGTCGATGTTCAGTACATCATAACTTGTTCAAAATTGTTGGCTATAGCTACCGATTACCCTGTTAAATCACTATATATATGATAGTTACAATAACGTATACCACGACTATGAAAGCATGTGCAACTAAGGGAAGCAAATACCTCCTTGCATGGACAAGAAAGCCGATCCAATGTTTCCATCACGAGGCCTTTTCGGACTTCAGAAAGTTGTGAATCTCCATCTGAGTCATCTCTTTGCCAGAGGACGGATCAAACTTACATCTAATAAAGCTGCATGACAAGTTGAACGCATATCAATTATGTGACCAAGTGAATCTTACCACGAGAAGTAAATGTATATAAACGGGGCAAGATTGCATATTCCAGTCGCACCAAATTAATAGTTGAAAGAGAAGTAAAATTATGTGTTGTATGCATTAGTAAGTGTTTATGTGGGCGAAAGATACTTCAAAAAATGAAAAAGGGATAAGTTAGATGGTCAATCACACTCCGCAAAAATCTTCTGTTGGGAGGAGAGTTTTAGTAGTGGAAGAAGAAGACACAAGAGTAAGGGAAACCATATTTTACTTACTTAGTCTACCTCTTTGCTCAGCCGGTTATTATTTTTGCTGCCCTAATCGTTAATTCTAATATTTGGTATTAAATCTACCTACATGAATTGAATTTATCTTCTTCACCCAAAAAAATGATGCTGAACCGGCATATTAGCATCTCTTTACTTCTTAAGTAGCAGGAACTGAGAAGCTCATGCTATGGCACTTTCTACTTATCATCCCTCTGAACTGTTTTCTACATAACCACTGGTAAAAGGATACTATGTATACATCAATACATAGGTAAGTTAAAATTCTTTATACTCTGACACTTTGCACAATATTTTGTCAATTTCATCTGTTAAAACAAGAAAAGCATAATAGAGACAATGTAAGGTCTGTGCTTAATTCTCTCTGACTACATATATATCAATACACATGTAGGTAAAAAAAATTATACGCTGGCATGTTGCGCAGTATTTTGTCAATTTCATCTGTTAAAACAAGAAAATCATAATTGAGACAATGTGAGGTCTGCGCTTAATTCTCTCTGTCCTCCAACATGGACCTTTGTTGGAAGTATAGGTATTTACACGTAATACAAAAGAAATATTATGTAATATGTGCCAGAAATTTCTCAGAGAAGTGAACCTACCTTCCATCCAAGCCAAGAATTAACAATGTATTCTTTTCATGACCAAAAGTAACAATGAACTCAGAATCTCCGGGTAATCTGAATTGAGCCACAGACCATTCTGAGCTAAAATACTTTGGAAGTACTCCTGTCAACATGATATCCAAATTCAGAGCCCGTAAAAAGTCACAGGAGCAAAGAAGTTCTCTATCATGTTAAACATTTTCAAGGCCATTTCACAGAAGCGAAACAGAATATTATTGAGGATCCATGTGAATTACAGTGCATGGTAGCCAATCTCAAGTCCGATAAAAGAGGAGGCTGAGATTGGTTGACCACCAACTTAAAAAAAGTTATTATGAAAATACAGCCCCATCCCTGTGATTAAGGTGTAGTTGATTGATACATGTGGATCACCAAAGTCAAATATATCCTTTTATATTTTAAACAACCTTATTACAATCATATCTAATGATCCTCCAATATATCAGAGAAAAAGTAAGTAATCTCAATTCCTTAAAGTCAAATAAAGCAAAAATTTTCAGGCAAAACTTGTGAGCTGACACAGATCCTTCATTATTAGTCTCTAGGCACGTGAAAGCTAATCTATTTAATTGCAAATGTGGGTGCTTAAATAAGCTACGGATAATACTACTGCACTAGAAAAAGCTACAATTTAACGAGTATTAACTCCAACTTGAGGTTACAAATATTTATCTGTGGCTGTAATAAATAGACCAAGAAGGCAGACACTTTTGTGCAGGAAACTTCAGAGTGTAAGATGTCCATTAAGGACAAGGAAAAAAGATTTTTATAGGAGTGGTATCTCAACTCTCATATGAGCTGAACATGAGTACAATAATGCAGACCTTGGAGAACCCCTGAAAATGAAACAATGACTTGCATGCCGTTTGGACATAGTTTCTTTAGATACACTAGGGGAAGGGGAATGTTAGCGGGGAACGAGAGAACTAACATTCGCAAAAAACAAAATAAGAGAGAATCTAATCTATAGGGTAACCCATATTGAAAGCCTTTTGAGTGAAAAGATGACATGAAAGACGGAACGAGAAGAGACAAGTTAGTAGTAGTGCTATTTCCCTTTATTTGGTCTATATAGTAAAAGAAAACTCCTCTACATTCAACAGAGAGGAAGAAACAAATGTCATATACTTCATAACTGTACAGCGAGAATCCAAAAAAACATATTGAAATATATTGAATCATATGCTTTATATGTTTCGAAGCTATAAAGAGAACTCCATATTGAGTGGAAAAGGGTCAAAACATGTTAAATGCTAAATGTGTATCAGAAAGGAACCATACCTTTGATGAAGGATAGTGGTGAACTCGCTGCAGCCAAAGTACCACGGAAATTAGGAGTAGTTCTTGTCTTATCCTGATTCCCTAGATTGACCTTGAGCCTAAAAACATGAACTGTGCCTTTGTCACTAGAGACTGCTAGCCACTGAGCAGTTGGATCGAATGAAACACTGTGAATTTCTGCTCTATCAGCACCTCTCCTTACCTGAAAACATACGTGCCGTGTGATTTACCAATAAAGATATCTCAAAAACACTGTTTAATTGGTGCAAGGGGAAGTCAAAAGACTTAATCTAGCTTGTCATTTATGTGTTTTTTTTTTGAGACAAAACTTGTCATTTCTTTATGGATGAAGTAAATCTCTTAGCAAGCAAAGTAAAAAACTTAAACCATAAAAACATTACCATTTTAAACAATCTATATCCGATATGTCAAGGGATAACAGTAATAAAAAATGACGCTTATAATTATGGGAGAATATGAAGAATAGAAAGAAGATATATGGAATTGGCAAAAGTTAACAATATTAGGTTCATTAACTCTACATCCAGGACTTAAAGATAAAATAGGTGATGAAGAAACATCTAGCTTCCCTCCATTCTAGAACTGTGCATGCAATATCCAGATTTGACTTAAATGGAGATTGACAAGGAATGTTGCAAGCCAAAGGCACATATGGATGGAGATTTATATAGAAGGAGAAACTTCTAGATCCAGTTTTAATAAATTACAATCTGTTGATAGGCAAAGGTTAATATTCAAGGTAAAGGGAAACACAGAATAAAGAATCAGTAGGTAATTTTGAGACATTAGAAAATGCTATATAGGTACAATTTACTTGAGAGTACAAACGGAATCAAGGAATTTCAAAACAACAAAGCCATTAACTTATCCGTATTTAGCATAAGTAAATGACATCAAAAAATCATGTTTTGATCAAGGAGAGTTACAAAATGAAGATGAAGACAGATATGCTGGATTGATGATGTACTTTGACAAGGTCAGTTTTGCAATCCAGTGGCTACAAACTATTCATACTTGGTGAAAGAGAAAAATACAAAAATGCTACTAAAGTTTATGGAAGCTTTGGTATAAAAGAATTTGAAATATCTTGGACTGAACTAAACAACATCCAAAATCTTACCTCCTGTAACAATGTACCATCCTGCGCGCTGAAAATCCGGATAAGAGTACCCTTGGTACTTGCTGTTGCTAGCACATTCCCCTCATGACTAAGAGCAAAAGATGCAATCCTAGAATCATGTGCAAAGATAAACTTAGTCCTTTTTGATGTGAAATGATCAACCCGAACTTGACCATTTTGCAACCCAGGGCACACCAGCACAGGTGATACAGCCGTTTGTGAAATTTCACAGAGTCCTTTTGGGTTTGACATTGTCTCAATCTGGTGGACGAGCTTCAGATCAGCAAAATTATATATAAATATCTTCTGCTCAAGTATAACTACAATGCAGTCCCGTCGGAGCCGCACACCACGCACAGCCGACCTGAAACGGAGCTCTCCGATGCAGCGGTTCTGATGGTCATCCCAAATTATGACCTTGTTTCGATGATATTGTGGATTATCTCCATTTCCTACAAAGACTAGTATATTGCTTCTGAAGAGCATCTCAACAATTCCAATACCACCTCCATTATCAAAGTATCGTCGAAACATCTCACAGTAAGGATCACAACTATAGACACTAATGCCGCAATCAGTGCCAATGGCAAAACAACTACCATTTTGATTGAAGGAAACACGGTATAGAGTTGAAATTGATCTATCGATGAAGCCATGGGTAGGGCATGGATTAAGGTGACTCTGCTTAGGATCATTATCTTTCTGTACAACAGCAGCTTCTTGTGTCTGAAGCTGTTGTTTGTGTTGTTCATCTAGTTGCTCTAAGAAAGCTTGAAGCATTGGTGACGGACTAGTATTTGGGTGCTGAACTGGTGGGGGGAGAGGGGAAACAGTGGCCATGGACGGATTAGGAAAAAATCTTAGAGAGGTATAAAGCTAAATGGATAATGTTCTATCTGATACTCACACCACATAGACTGTCATCAATCTGCATCAGAAAGACAAAATTTAAAACTAGATGTATTACTATCAAAACTGATGAGGCCTGACACTAAACTTGATCTTAACCAAATCAAAAGGCAAAAAATGAAAAGATCTTCAAAGGAAAATGCTACAACAAAATCAAAATTAGTTTTTTCGTTAAGATATGCTAAACAACCTCAATTGGTTATGCTAAACAACCTCAATTGGTTCTACCTACTAATCGCCACACACTGTTCTTCCTCATTACTTCTACTTTATTGGCAATACAAGGACTTCTATGAAAGGGAAAGATTATGAATAAATGAACATCCTGGTTATTGGGGATTGAACACTAAACTCACTCATTAAGCTTCTTAAACAATAACTTTTTGATTATATAACAATAAAATCATACCGGTCATCGAAAAAAAAACTAAACTTTAAAACAAAATCATTAATATCCAGTATCCTGCTCACAATAATGACAAACAAAATCAAAAAAAATAAAATTGCTAGAATTACATGACACCCAATTTAACATAGTCATTGATCTCAACCCCAAAAAAATAATAAGCTCATTAAGCTTCTTCTTCAATAACTTTTTCATTACACAACAATAAAACCGTACTGGGTTGTCAAAAAAATTGAAATTTTACAAAAACAAAATCATAAATACTTTGATTTACATAATTTTAACTTAAAAAATTGCTAGAATTACCTGATACCCAATTTAATAAACCCATTGATTTCCACTAATTTAAAAAAAAAAATTAAGCTCAGTAAGCTTCTTCATCAATAACTTTTTGATTATACAACAACTAAACCGTACTGGATTGTCAAAAATAAATTGCTAGATTTACGTGAAACCCAATTTTTATTAAAACCATTAATTTCTACTCAAAAAAAAATTAAAAAAATTATGCAGGAACATCAATGATACAGTAAACAGATAGTAATACTTACATTGAAGATTTTAGAAAATCAGATAGAGATATTAATGGAGGAGTGAAGAATAAAGAGGGATTTGGGGTTTTGCTTCGCAGTGAAGAGAAGACTCAGAGAATTTTTCAGTTGTATTTTTGGAGTAGAAATTGGTTTGTGTTAATTTATGTTTAGAAGAATAATATTTGGATTAGGAGTCTTGATAGACAAGCATTATTTTTATATTTGTATATTTTAACTCGCGGTTACACATGCGATACGAAATTATAATAAGCATAAGATATAAATATTATTCTTAATTTGATTATGTCGGACAATTACAATATTTTAATTAATTTGTTTTATATGTTAGTTTTGTGTATTATGTGAAGTTTTATATGTATTATGTGACGTAACGTACGTAAATTTATTTGTTTAATTTTATATAAATTTAAATATTTATTTGTACATACTCTAAATTATCAAGCTGAAACCAAGTTAATAGCCATAATATTATGTTAGTTATTGATATTATATTAAATTAGTTATTTGAATATGCAATTTGGTATCATGACTTGATGCGAAAAAAATTGTTGTATATATATATATATATACTAGTTTTTAATTTAACAATTTTTAAAGAAAAAAAATATATGAACGGTAAATAGCACTACTTTATATATTAGGAAAATGTGCATGGATTATTGTTTGCTCAATGGCTTATAAAATAGAAAGAAAAAAATTGATAATGTTCATAATTTGTGGGTTTTTTTTTTGTTTTTTTTGGTATATTTACGAGAAAAATACAATTTAAAATTTTAAATTGCATGTTCAAATAAGACTTAATATTCAAATAAATATGATTTCAAATTATAATTTCATATCGCATTATTCAAATAGTATTCATACACATTATATGAAACGGTGAGATGAACTATAACGTTTGGACATGTGATTACACGTTGATTTCATCTCAATATTCCATATTCTGGGATGAAATCTCATATTCTCCAAAAAAATATGATTTAGGAATTTCATATCATGATTTGAAATTTTCAAATATAAAAATTGACTCACAAGTTTATATTTTGTTAAAATAATTTCACATTTATATCTACTTGCCATTTATTTCATATGTAAATAGAATTTCTAATCATATCATTACTTTTTAAAAATTGAATATTCTCACCAACATAAAATTTATTATTACTTTAAATCAACTTTTTACTTTATCATTTATATTCATCTAATTCATTGTTTTTTGTCATCAAATTTACTAATACTACTTTAATGTTTGGTAAAATAAATATATATTTTTCATCTATATTGATTGAATTACATTGATCACAATGAATCTGTAATAATTTATTATGTGATTTTATGAATTTTTATTTAGTTGAGTAAGAATTAATAAATAATTGGACTATTTTAATAGTTTTACAACTTATACGATTGTTATGTTTATGAGAAAATGCGCAACACAAAAACTCCAAATCGCATGTCCAAACAAAACTTCAACTTTATTTCATGATATCATATAGCAGGTCATATACGTGCATAGTCAAAGTTAAAGGGTATGTATACCATTAAAAACAAATTAAAAAGCATATTTATATATTATGTCATTAAAAAAAATAAAAATATAACATTGTTGTATTCTTTATTTGGTTATATGAGTACCATTGGTCTCAAAATTATTTTAGACGTACTAGGATGATGAGACTAGTTATCTTTAGAATGTAAAAGTGAGATATATAGCTAATTCATCAAATACAATGCGTGAGATAATTTTATTTATTTATCTCATCAACTAAACAATCTAAAAATTTATGCTATACATATTACGATAATTCAAATTATACTTATCTATATAAAAAAATTATTTTATTCATAAAACTACACATATAATATTGCAAGACACTTATCTCGATGTCCTTCATGAAGTAACAACAATTCTAACATAATAAATGTAATTTTACTACTGAAATCATTTTACTCTTACAAGAGAAAGAAATCATAGGATATTTTAGGCAATCAAAGTTCTAAAAAAATAAGTTTGAAAATTTTAACAGCTTAGTCGTTTAATCATATGAATTTTCATCTTAAAAAAAATTATTTTTTTCGTATTTTAATTTCCTCCTCTGTATTTCTTTTTCATAACATCATTTTTTCAATAAAAGAAAAATAGAAAAAGAAGAAGCTCAGAAATACAAGCTACTCAGAATATATGTTTCTTCCATTTTAAAACGTTCGACTTATTTGATTTTTTACGAAGATGAAGAAAATTAATAAAATAATTAAATCTTGTGAATTAAAATTAAAAATATGTTAAAATGTCATTTGATCTCGTAGTTATAAATATATCATGTGCAAATTGAAATCAAAGAGTTGCTAAAAGAAAAAAAAAGATTCATTTTTTTCAAACAAATTAAAAATATAGACATAACACATTAATATGTCATTTATCTTGATCTTATTTCACATTAATTTCATTCAACTTTAATGGCACATATGTAGACATACGTGTCCAACGTAGCATTCTGCATGATAATTTGTGTAGTGTTTACTGGTTCAATTTTATATAAGCTTAATAATTTATTCATACCCTCAAAGTTGATGCCTTGACGGATATAAATATAAGAATAAGGTTAAATTAAATAATTCGTTTATGTATTATGCCAAAATAAAAGTAGATCGAGTAAATTAAAAAACCGAAATATATTACTTTTATTTTAATTGTCAAAAACTATACCCAAAATATCCTTAAAATGGATAAGAATCTTGATACAAATTTGGTAAAAAAATAAAAGGAAAAAAGAATCTTAAATTACTCAGCTCCAGCCAGCGTTGAAAACTTTGATTTTCCTTTAAATACACACAAAAAAAGATCAACAGATCTGCAGAATTATCATTTTTCTTCTCCATAGAACTAATCTTCCAAAAGGGTATGTGTTTTTTCATTTTTCAATTCATTTAAATGTGTGTAATTTTAGCCCCTTTTCATATCAAGTATCTAAAACGTCTTCTTTCTAGGTTCTTTATTGATTATTCTACTTTTGGGTACAATTTTGATGACCCCATCTCGTCAAAGTTTGGTTCTTTTTGTATTAGAGACTGTATAATCTGTTTCTTGTTATGGTTGAAGTGATAACTTGTTTCATTTGGTTGTAAATTGGGATTTTCCTGGTAAATTTTGATGAAAAATGGTATTTTTGTGACTGAGAGGTTATTGTTGTTGTAGGTATTTGCTGAAAGGGTACGTTTGTTTTTCCACTTTTGCAATTCATCAACATTGACTTAAGATGTTCACTGTTTGAACGTGTATAATTTACCCCCTTTTCATTTCAAGAATCTAAACAGTCTTTTTGTAGGTGTTTAGCTTTTTGATTATTCTACTTTTGGGTACAATTCAGATAACCCCAACTTTCCAAAGGTTGGTTCTGTTTAGTATTTGACACTGAATAATCTGTTTGTCATTATAGTTGAATTGATAACTTTTTTTGATTTGTTTGTAAATTGTTTTTTTTTTCTGCTAATATTTGATGAAAATGGTTTTTCGATTCATATAGCCTACCTGAACTTGTTTGGAACTGAGACATAGTTGTTGAAAAGATATTTTCTTTTTTCCCTTGTGCAATTTATCAACATTCACTTAAGATGTTCCCTGTTTGAATGTGTATAATTTATCCCTTTTTCATTTCAAGAATCTAAACAGTCTTTTTCTAGGTGTTTAGCTTTTTGATTACTCTACTTTTGGGTACAATTCAGATAAAGCCATCTGGTCAAAGTTTGTTCTTTTTAGTATTAGATACTTTGTGATCTGTTTCTTGTTATAGTTGAAGTGATAACTTGTTTGATTTGGTTGCAATGGGGATTTTTGATTTTTCTCCTAAATTTTGATGAAAAATGGTACTTTTTATTCATATAGTCAACCCCGAACTTGTATGGGACTAAAATGTAGTAGTAGTTGTTGTAGGTAGTTGCTTAAAGGGTATGCTTGTCTTTCCACCTTTGTGGTTCATCAACATTGACTTAAGATGTATACTTTTACCCCCTTTTACTTTCAAGAATCTAAACAGTCATTTTGCGGGTGTTTATCTTTTTGATTATTCTACTTTTGGTACAATTCAGTTAGCCCCATCTTTTCAAAGTTTGATTCTTTTTAGTATTAGACACTTCATAATCTTTTTTTTTATTTGTTTGTTTGTTACAGTTGAAGTGATAGCTTTTTTTTATTTGGTTGTATATTGGGATTTATTTGTGTTAAAATTTGTGAAAAATTTTGATGAAAAAAATGTGTATTTGGATTTACTATGATGATGATATAATATGAGTTTAAAGACATAGTTGTTGTTGTAGTTAGTTGCTGAACACTTCGCAATTCATCAACTTTGACTTAAGATATTCATTGTTTGATATGTAGAACTTCATTTTCTTTCTAAGAATCTAAACAGTCTTTTTCCGGGTGTTTATCCTTTAGAGAGGATCTTATGAAGGATACAGGGTAGAAGGCCACTAGGTAGTTGAGTGTTGTCTCGCTTATTCTTCCATACTAGTAGTCATACTATTCTTGTAGTTTCTTGTTTCTTCAACTTCTGTTACTATTTGTTGTTCCTCGTACTTCAATTATCATATTATTTTGTTGTAGTTATTATTCCTCTTTCAGATTGTTTTGTCTTGCCTTGCTTAGTATTTTGCCTTGGTTTCTTCACTCCTGTTATTCTCTTGAGCCTCCCTTAGCCAAGGGTCTATCAGAAACAACCTCTCTACCTTCCAAGGTAGGGGTAAGGTATATGTACACACTACCCTCTCTAGACCCCACTTGTGAGATTACACGGGGTATGTTGTTGTTGTACTCTTGGGTACAATTCAGGTAACCCCAGCTTTTCAAAGTTGGATCTTTTTAGTATTAGACACTTTAGAATCTGTTTCTTGTTACAGTTGAAGTGAAAACTTGTTGATTTAGTTGTATTTGAGATTTTTCTGTTCAATTTTTATGAAAAAATGGATTTTGGATTTTGAAATTATGTAGGTAGTCGCTGAAAGCTTGGAGGTCCAATGGCGATTGGTATGAAACAGATGTCTATGATAATAGCAACCCTTGGTGTTTTATCCTTTATATTTGGAGTTATAGCTGAAAACAAGAAGGTTAGTTGAATAAATCAAACATGGGAATTCTTGTAAATCCCCTCTACTTAATCTTTTGTCTGCTGTGTTTTATCCTTTGATTGTCTAAATTCTGTACGATATGCTTGCCTAGTTCTTTGTGTGTGTGTGTGTGTGTGTTTTCTCCTTCTTTTTCTTAATGGACTTCACGGCATTGGGTCTACATCTTAATTTATATATGTACATACTTTAAAAATTCTCCAAACGTTTTATATCCATGTATATAGTTCGAGCCTGAGACTACCTGGCAAAGAACGACATAGGCCTGGTTGTGAGATAGTGTTGAATAGTACTACCAAAAATCACTATTATCCATGTATTGAAGTGATTAGATCGCTTGAATTGCGACCTGATCTACTCTATTATGCTGTCCACATGTTGGATGAAGCATTGATCATGATTCTTCTTAGTTATCCTAAGTAGATATTTAATAGAGGAGTGGTAGTTGGTGCTAAATACAACATCAGACTTTTTCTTTGGCGTACATCAGCATAGAGAAACAAAACTTGTTGGTGATTAACATTTCTGTTTTTATGGTTGCCAGCTTCAAAGTCTTGATCTTACTCTAACCATGTGATGCCTTGTAGATAATATCAGAGATACAACATTATAACATGGAAGGGTTTATGCTGATTCTTCATGGCTTAAACTACTCTTATTCACACGATGACAAGATAAATGATTGCTACTTTAGTGGTTGTGGCTAGTCTACCTTAGGACTTGGGAGAGCTAGGTGTGAAACATGGTTTTCTAAAACGTCTTGTGTCCAAGTATTCCTGTAGTGCTTTATAATCTTATCAAGAAACACACAGAACAATTTCTTGATTTTCTCCTTCCATATTTTTGGTGTGTGTTTTGTCTGCATGATTTCTCCACTGCCGTGCTTCCTTTCCATACTTGTTTTTGATATGTGTTCCTTGAGCTGAGGGTCTATCAGAAACAACCTCTCTACCTTCATAAGATATGGGTAAGGCTGCGTGCACACCACCCTCCGCATACCCCGCTTGTGGGATTACACAGGGTATGTAGTTGTATTATATTTGTATTTTGTGGTGTGTCAGTTCCCACGTAATATAACACTTTTAATGTGTTTTTATATTGTGAAAATTGAAAAATTTACTGTGTCGAACAAGAAATGTTATTCCTTCTTAATTTCCTGTCAGAAAAGTAAGGATCTTTGAGCATCATCAATGAGTAGATGTGCAAACCATCAGTCAAATATGTTGTAGGTTTTGTTACTTTCTCCTCCCTTATTTAGGACTTTTTGGATATTTTTATTGCAGCCTGCAGCTGGGACTGCAATATCAGGAAAAGGCGTTGTTATTTGTAAATACAAGTCTGATCCTACTGTTGCCTTGGGCTATTTGTCTTTTGTTTTTCTTGCTGCATCTTCTGTGGCCGGTTTTCTGTCTTTGTTTTATCCGTATCAAGGAAAGTCAGTTCCACAAGCTGCTTTGCTGAGAAACACTAGTTTCGTCGTGTTCTTAAATATTGCATTGTAAGTACTCCTCAACTTGTTTTTTCTTTTTCGTTGTGTTTTATGCGCAATCTCTTCATTTACCTTCTTACTAATCCTAGTTCAATATCCTTATGTGTCTTACCATTGGCTCTTTTTATCTTGAAGTCGGTAAACACATCATTGTAGGTCACATACTTCTTGTTCCTTTGACCGTCATAATCTACAAATAATAGCACTAATATCATTTAGGAATTGCAACTCTTGGATGTATAGATATATCTGCTGAATTGATGAATTTTTGAAAAAAATCGGATACCAACTACTTAAGACATGTAAAAGGTGCAAATTGTTCAGGGTATCTTCAACTTAATCAAAATGCAGAATGCGCTCTTTAATATCCTTTAAGTAGGATTATTCGAACTGCATACAATATATTTAACCCCCTGCTGAAAATAAGGTTCATTATGAGATACTTAACCCTTGATGACTCGATGGTAATAGTTCAGGTAGGAAAAGGGAAGGGAACAACTGATAATTGAGGTGTGTTTTTTAATACATAGATGATGATGGTTCAGGTAGGAAAAAGGAAACAAACTGATAATTGGAGTGTGAAACTCGTGAAAAAGCGGTAGTTCAGGTGTCATTCAAGTAGGAAAAGGGAACGACTCATAGTTGAGGACTTGAGGTGCGTTTTTAATACATAGGTGGTGATAGCGCAGGAAGACAAAAGGAACAATTGATAATTGGGGTGTGAAATTCGCGAAAAAACAGTAGGTTAGGTGCGTTTTTACCATTAACCCTTGAACTTATATGTGGACTACTTCCGGAATTGATGCATCACCATCAACTATGTGATTGAGTTCACCGCCTCTCTTGATGGATAGGAATCTTATCATGATTTCATATACTACTGTACTATTTTTCTGAACCTTAGTATTCGTTTTGGTGATTTTCTGCTGTTAATTCAAAGGGGCACAACTGGTTTAGCAGCAACATTGTTGTTGTGGCCTACAATCACCGAGCAACTTCATATCACACGCAACATTCATCACAACTTGCAGACCGATTGCCCAACTGCCAAGACCGGTCTTCTAGGTGGAGGTGCCTTCTTGTCTCTTGATTCCGCGCTCTTCTGGTTGGTGGCTTTGATGTTGGCTGATAACGCTCGTGAGGACTATTTCCAAGAAACGGATATCAAGGGCGAGCCGAAAGCAAGTTATGCAGATGATGAAATTATCAAGAGCAGTGCTTAAGCCTTTCTACTCTCTTTGTTATTGCAAAAAAAACTTTCAGCACAAACTGTAAAAAATACATGTTTTCCTGCCTTTCTAAGTAAGTACAATAAATTATCATTGTAGATTCATCATTATCGATTGTTTTCCGTAGCCTCTTACAGAAATACAGGATAACCCTCCGGTCCTTCTTCGGACCCTATACAGTGGGAGTTTAATGCATTGTGTTGTCATATAATATCTTTTTTTTTTTGAAAAAAAGGATTGTTTTCCACAGCCTCTTACAGAAATGCAGGATAACCCTCTGGGCCTTCTTCGGACCCTACGCAGTGGAGTTTACTGCATTGGGTTGTCATATAATATTTTTAAAAAAAATGAATTGTTTTTCCGCATCCTCTTACAGAAATACAGGATAACCCTTCGATCCTTCTTGGGACCCCACACAATGGTAGTTGAATGCATTGGGTTGTCCTATAATATTTTTTTTAAAAAAATGAATTGTTTTTCCGTAGCCTCTTACAGAAATGCAGGATAATCTTCCATCATTCTTGGGATCCCACACAATGATAGTTTAGTGCATTGGGTTGTCATATAATATTTTTTTAAAAAAAAAATTGCATTCATCTATAGTGGATGAATAAATAAATAATTTTATTCTTGCATCATTTTTTACATATATATATATATATATATATATAGTATATAAATGCCTCTATACAAGCCTTTACAACCCGTTAAAGGCGTAGATTCGTATACATAATTTTTAATGGAAAAATTACATAAATTGGTACATTTTAATAAATAATTACTGATTTTAGCGATATTTTTTATTTATTACCATTTATAGCAATATTATGTTAAATCTGCAATATGAATTTAAAGTGAATTATGTATGCAATATATATGAATTATAATTATTTTTTTTAAATATGTCATGTTTGTTTGGTAAAAAATTGATACATTGTATTATAAATGTATTAAAATGTGTGATAAATATATCATACATCATTAAAACTTGTATTATATGTGAATAAGAAATTGTTCTTTATAATATGTATTAAACTTGTATTATAAATGAATTAATACTGATCAAGTAAAAAAAAAATATTATTGCTATAAATGGTAAATATTTTGTTATTATAGTATATTTATGTAAGTTTCTCTAATTTAATTGCCTCTATTTATTTTTTTCTAAAAAAGACTAAAAGAGTTCCATATTCCCCATTATTATTACCTTTAATTTATTTTGTTTCTAGAAAGACATATACAATTTGTTAAAATATATAAACAAATAAATAAAAATAGTCAATAATATTCTAGTTTTTTTTAAAAAAAAAAAAATCTGATGTTCGCGAATAATTTATTATGTGTAAGATTAACTCACATATATTTATCACCTTTCACTGACAAAAAATATCAAGAAATTCTATCTATTCAAACTATGACGGATCATAATTCATTTGACATATAATAAAGTCCTAAACTTTATTTTATGAAAGTTCAAATATAATGTTGCATAACTTTGTTGAAAAGAAAATTCGATTCGATGCAGATTGATTATTTAATATTTGCTTTCTTGGAAAGATTTTGTCCATTAGTTTGTATTTAATAATAATAATAATAATAATAATAATAATAATAATAATAATAATAATAATAATAACAAAAACAGCTTTATTCCAAAGTTAAATTAAAAGTTTATAAGGTGCTATACCTTAGAAAAAGCTCAAGTTACCTAGAAAGAAAATGCTATAAAAAATATTCACTAGGATATTTATATTAAATTAATAAATGCATAATCTATATTTGAAATATATAATTATCTCTTAATCATAATTAGTTAATGTATATTCTCATAATAAGCCATAGTTTGATACAAGATGTTAGTATTAGTTCTTAGTTATTCAAATATCAATTATTAAGTCTTTTTCTTTTTAATATTTAAATGTTAATTATTAAGTGTATTCATTTTTTTAAATTAGAACCATTTGATGAGTCTGAATAAATCTGAATGATTAAAATTTATATAAAAAAAGAGTCTGATATCATTAAGATATCTATTTTAGAATTTTTATAAAGAGGACCGCTCACCGCTGCTTCATCTACTTTCACCCACTACCCATAACTATCAACTCAATCAGAACTACGACCACCATCAATCACCACTATTTTTCATCTACAACCATCATTCTCAACCTAACCACAACCACACCGCTATCGTCAATCGTCAATCAATCTCCATCATTATTACATCCATTAATTATTATCGATAATCCCGGCCACTAATCAACATTATATATCAATAATGTCATTATCTTCCCCAGCAATATCATCCTACTACTTGTTATCAGTCTTCATTATCAACAACTGCAATTGCTCATTACTGTCAAGCACTTTAGCTACGATCTTCATCAACAGTCAACACCATCCCAAATAAATGTCTTAATCTTAATAAAAAACAAATGAAGTTTAAATATTTAATTCGAATCATCTTTTGTATGTTAAGATTCAATATTTAAAAATTAAATATAATAAAAACTTACTCATAAAAAGTATTCACATTAAACTATATTAATTTATTACTCTTAAATAAATTAATGTGATAAGAATGAATATTACTTAATTACATCCAAGCAATAAAAATCTTTTTTTTGTATCATACATTTGATTTAGCTATTTTGTGAATTAAAGTATTTATTACATAGTATTATACACTTCATTGGAATTATTTATTATAATAAATTAATTTAATGTAATATAAATATTAAATTTAAAAATAATCCATTAAAAAATTCAATGTCATAACATAAAGAAACTAAGAGGTTAATAAAAATAATATTGGAAAAAAAAATTTGATATTTAAAAAGAAATAATTAAAAATTCAAATCGAACCAAATAGACACAATAAACCAACGAAAATTATTGAAAAGTCAATGCCATCGCATAAATAAATAAAGAGATAAATAAAAAAATCTGAAAAAAGACAATTTATATTTTATTTCTTAAAAAACAATTTAAAATTCAAATTGAATCAGATCAGATTCAAAAGGCTGAGGATTGGATGTTTAATATTTGTGCATCCTAAATTATACGAGTCACTTTGATTAAATTAAAGTATAAAATAAAACTCAAATAGAAATAAACTCACAAAAATGTTAAATTCAAATGGTGGAGGATTATATGTTTATTAAATTGTGCATGCTAATTTATTAATTCATTTCGATTTAATATAAAATAAAATAAACTTTAAAAGTTAAAAAAATTACGATCTAAAATATATTTATATAATTAAAAATGAAATATTTATATATTGGGATGAAAGTAATACAAATATCAATAATAGTTATTGTCGAATATCAAAAATTCTTTTATTCTTGATTAGAGGTCTACTATTATAAAGTCAGCCACAAATAAATAAATCATGTAAGAAAATCGATTCTCAATATCATTATCAGACATCATGTAGAAATTATTAAAAATAAACAGGAAATTCACAGCATTACAACAAATAACAATACTATAGTTTGTGTGACTCCGTAAATAAAATTCAAAGAAAATTAGATATACGTAAATTAAATAGGATACTATCTCTCTATAAGATATATCTCTACACTAAATCGTAAATTTACGACGTTACGTAACAATAAAAATCCAATATTACTAATCTATATTCATATAATAAAATATAATACAATATAATAAGATACATTATAAAATAACACGTTATAAACATCGAAAACAAAGTGTTTAGAAAAGTATTTTAAAAAGAGAAAAGAATATTTCGCTGGTATTTTTCTGTAAGTTTTATTTTTAGTTTTTGCGTAGATCGGAAGGGCATCATTTTCAATCCAATTCCCGCCGATCAGAGTTCCGGTGAGAACAATCGTTCGAAGATGGCCGGGAAATCCAGACCTAAGCCATTGAATGTTTACCTTTATATTCCGA
Organism: Solanum pennellii; assembly: GCF_001406875.1. NCBI lineage: Eukaryota > Viridiplantae > Streptophyta > Magnoliopsida > Solanales > Solanaceae > Solanum > Solanum pennellii. The sequence continues at coordinate 873,255 of NC_028644.1, read as the reverse complement.
ATATCATCGGTGAGTTTTTTCTTTTGAAATTTCTGTTTGAATACTCTCACTGATATTTGCCTTTTAGCTCGGAAGTATTATATCCGTCGATTTTATTATTCTGTGAAATTTTGATGTATTGGCGAACGGAAATGATGAACTGAAAAGCAGAACGGAGTTCTGTGTTTTGTTTGTCGAAAGCATTGTTGCGTCATTTTGGCTCTTTATCTCTGAAATTTCTGCTGTTTTGATTTTTTTCTTTTCTATTAGGAGACAATATTTTTCTTATTTTGATATTGTTAGCAATAATTTTTTGATGTTTCATATTGTTGATTTAGATTTTGTTAGAATCTCTTTTTCTGGCAATCATGATTCATGTCTATTGTTTTTCAAAAGAGATCGGTGATATTCGGAGTAATATAACTAGGGAAAGTTATTTGGTGATGCTAGGTGCTAGTGTTTCTCGTGGAACACTATTGGATTTGTTGGAGCTATTTTTTTAACAAATTGGATGTTATGTTAGGCTTTCCATATTATTTGTTATGGCCTATTTGCTGCTGTATTTGCCTTTTCAACTGCTTTATTATTTGTTATTTGAGCCGAGGGTCTTTCAGAAACAACCTCTCTATGTTCACAAGGTAGCTTCACGAGGCAGTGGTAAGGTGTGCAACACTCTAACCTCCTAGATCTCACTTGTGGGAATACATTGGATATGCTGTTTTTGTTGTTGTTGTTGTGTATATAAGTAATGGAAATGAAGTTTGCTTTGTTAAATTAAGCACTTCCCTAGTTCTCTTCCATTTCGTGTTTGATTTTCCTTTTCTTACATCTCAATTTCCTCGAATTTTTTGTTCTCATTTGTTCACATAAAAGATACTTTTCTGCACTGGAAGTTCTTATGCTCTACTGAAATTAGGAAATATGTATTCTTTTTCATGATGCTCTTGTGGTGGTCTTATTAACGATGTAAAACCAAGAAACAAGCTCTACCTTATGTAGTTATGTATTTCTTTTTTTTTGAGAATGAAAATAAAAAAATAAAATCCTTGTCGATTTTTATCAATATCAAACTTCACTTTCCATGTGGATGCCAAGCATTTAACTTCCACTATTTCTTGTTTGGGGATTTTTCACTTTTCCTATAACCTTCTTGCACTATGTTGTTTGCGCCTTTTCCTATGAAATTCTTGCTTAATTTGGCCGTAATGAATTGCTATATTTGTCTGTTTTACTTTCAACTGGTCCAGTCTGTATATATTTCTCTTCCTCTTATATTTGTAGATGTTTTGATAGTTTATTCGTGTATCCACTTAAGTAACTCTTCAGATGTTAAAGTGGGTATACAGATATGTTGTGCTGAATTAATTGTTACATATGTTGTTGGGTGCAGGATACCTGAGAATTTTGATGAATTGTGTTGCATTTGCTGTGTGCTTTGTGGACAAAAAGCTATTTTCGCTTCTGTATTTTGTCAGGTGAATTCCCTTGATTTATGATTATTTTTTTTTTTGGGGGGGGGGGGGGAGGGGGGTGTATGGAAGTGGAGTTGTTGTTTAATGGAGTTCTTTTTTTCCAGTTTCGTTTGTGATGCTTTGGATGGCTGGTTTGCTCGTAAATTCAATCAAGGTAAGAGGTTTCCTTGTTTTATGTTTGATCAATACTATTTCTTCTAGGTTAGTGATAGTCTCAGTCCTTGATTTGCTGGGTTTATAGTTTATTATTATTGTAAATGACAGAAGTTGAAATGCCAAAGTGACTAGGTCCAATTTTTGTCTCAATTCTGACAAGGTGTTGCAAAATTTTGGAAGTAAAACTTATATATTCAGAAACTCCATAAAGAGTACTACGAAATACATGTGTGTATATATATATATATATATATATATATATATATATTTAAGAGATTTAGGGAATAGTAGGAGTGTAGCCAAAAGAAACGTAGATCGTGATTGAGCAAGAGTAGGACTGTAGCCAAGTCCCGAACTGAGTTTGTTGCTACAATACTAGAGGCTTGGCTTAGTGGAGGTGGTGCAGTCTAGCATACTAAGCTACCAGAAAACTGAACTGCTACAGGTGACTGAGTCATAACTCTGAGCTGAAGATGACCAAGATCTTATGAGTACAATTGTAGCTAAAAGCCTAAAACTGTTGCCGTTTGACTTCTATTCTCAGCATGTGTTTATTGACCAAGCATGACCAGGGAAAAACATGGTGTCTGATGAGTCCTGAAGATCTGATGAAATGAGACCGTGAGGATTCTGCATTGATCTTGTACACCAGTGGTTCATAGGGGGAAACAAAAGGAATAGAAATATTAGCTCAGGTCCAAAATGTTAGCAGACGCGGGGAATACAATTCAGCTGAACAATTTCTGTAGTGTCTACTAATTTTTTATGTCCATGATCACTCTTGTTTCCCGTAAGTTCTTGTGAGAGACAATTTGACAGATATGGTATGAGTCTCATCCTGTAGATGGGACCAAAACTGATAATTCATAAAAGGTGTACTGGAGTTCCTACTATGCATACACGACTAATATAAGGTTATGAAGCAAGTGCAACTTTTACTTCAGCAGCAAAGCTCTTGCGTCTTGTGATGTGTGGCTCCTCTACTCCTCCTTTGCCCATCACACAGCAATTGGAACAATTACTGGGCATCAGTTAGTACAATGTTGTGGCATGAATGAGTTCGATGGCATATGCAATCCCATTGGACGGAAACACACAGTAGGTGCTGTTGGCAAGCGCTTTTCATCTGTACAGGCTAATTTATTCTTGAATAATGAGAGTGGTAGTGACAAAATCAGAGTTAGGGAGCTTTGCATTCAGGGTCCTTCGTCGTTCAGAAATATTGGAAGCTACCTGAGCTAACTTGGCAATCATTTGCCAATGATAGGTTTTTCAAGACTGGAGGTGCTGTTAGAGTGGATGAAAATGGATATCCCATGATTTTGGGATGAACAGATACTGATACTATCAAGTCAGTGGATACAAGTTTAGTATTAGAATTCGAAGTAGTTCCGTTGGAGCATCCATGTTGGTGTTAAGATTACCTGGCAAAGACCATGGTGAAGTGGTGTTAACATTTGAAGTTGTTCCCTTTACATTTTCTGTTAACATATTCTAAGTGTAACCAAACACAGTATAGAAGTATGGTATTATTGGACAGTTGCAATATGCATTAAGGAACTTCCATCTACTCCACTCCTGCCCTTCTCCTTTTCAATTTAGACACACAACCCTCTTTAAAAGGTAAGTATTTGTATACCTTTCTCGGCCTTTTGGCTAAGATAAGTGTAGTATGTGTTCTTATCAGTTTAATATCTGATACGTGGACCATCGGTCCACACAATATTAGCTCAATTTTTAAGAAAGAGGGGGGGGGGGGGTGG